>NW_015171620.1:58579-60541 GCF_001447785.1 Gekko japonicus
TGACACCCCCCCCCCTTGGTTTTTTCTACAATACGGGGAGGGCGAGATAAAAGTCCAATAAAATAAATAAATAAATAAATCATAAACATTCCTCTGCAGATAAAGTTGCCTTGTCTGTGGTGCTGTTTGTATGCCCTAATTTTTGATTTGTAGCTTGAGGCACGTTCAGTGATAATGTGTGTTGGATGGGCAGTAGCAGATTAAAAGTTAAGAACCATTGCCCCGGTCTCTCTCACAGGGCTGTTACAGAGATAAAATTCAATGTCATCCCTTAAACCTACCTTGAGCTACTTCTAAATGCAGCATGGCGTCCTTCTTTGGTTCTGGAACCCTGACAAAAGACACCCCACGAAGGGCAATGAACAAATATTTATTGCCATGGGAGAACAGTCTGAAAAAAATGTATTTTAAAAAACCTTACAAAAGCAAACTCAAACTTTACCAAATAAATACAGGTCATCTCCTATACACACACACACATATATATATACACATTCACTCACACACACACAAAGATAATTAGACCTTGAGCAATCGGGATTTACAAAAGGCTTCGAGCCCAAGGATCTTAAGTGCCCAAACTCAACTGGAACCAGAGGGAGCAACTGGCCACCGACAGTGAAGTCAAAAAAACAAAGTCTTGAAAGTGGGAGAAGTCCGAGGGGGCCAAGGCTACCTTGGGGATCGCTGGATTCCCAACATGTCGTCCACCCTTGAAACGTGACTGCTGGTTCCCCTGATCGAAGCCCCCACCGTCCTCCCCTGGCCAGTTGGTTTTCCCTTCCAGGAAGGGGAAGCACACAGTATGGGAAAGACAGTTCGATCTTGTTGCTTTCAAAGGGTGACTTCATCCGGGATCTGCGGCAGCAGCTGATTTTTAAGGCTCAGCTGCGTCCCTGACGCTCCGACTGCAGATCCTCATCGTCACGCCTAGCATGACTTCGAAAGAAGAACAGACAAGGAGGGGAATCCGAGGTCCACCCTCTCTTTTTTCCCCCCCGGACTGATTTAAGCCTGATTTCGTTCAAAACCATGCATCAAAGCACAGGCTGGCGTCTTCAGAAGTGGAGCGGCTGAGAGAAGCCAAGCAAAGCTATCCCCCAGTCTGAGCACGCGCTCGAACCGTTCTTTCCCTTCTCCCCACCTCTTCCCTTCGACTCCAAAATGCCCAGACAGGAGGTACAACAACCAGCCCCATCCTCCTAGGTCACGGCTCTTCCAGGTCCGCTGAGAGCCGTCCATGAGACAGGCCAGAGGTCACTGGTCACTCGCTCTGTGCCTGGTAGGCCACAGTGGCGGCAGCCTGGCTCTGGGATCCCTGCACCTTCCCATTCACCACCAGCAGCAGCGGGGTCTCCACACGGATGCTCGAGAAAGTGAAACTCTGGAAAAGGAAAAAGAGAGGGGGGGGAGAGACTGAATTTTCTACCCAATCAAACTAGGACTTGCTTCCCTGTGAATCGTAACAATTACTGTATTGTGAAACAGGAATGGGACTTCTGTGTTTTTGGACAACTGAAAGGAAGTCGGAAAAGCACCACTAAAATGAAGGAGGACAAGGAGGACGAAGAGGAAGAAGAGGAGGAGGAGGAAGAGGAGGAGGAAGAAGAGGAGGAAGAAGAGGAGGAGGAAGAAGAGGAGGAAGAAGAGGAGGAGGAAGAAGAGGAAGAGGAAGAAGAGGAGGAGGAGATTGGATTTATATCCCGCCCTTCACTACCCAAAGGTGTCTCAGACCAGTTTACAAACTCCTTTCCCTTCCCCTCCCCACAACAGACACCCTGGTGAGGTAGGCGGGGCTGAAAGAGCTCTGACAGAAACTGCTCTTTTTTCAAGAACAGCTCTTATCAGAGCTACAGCTTGCCCAAGGTCATCCAGCCAGGTACAAGTGGAGGAGTGGGGAATCAGACATGGTTCTCCCAGATTAGAGTCCGCGCACTTAACCACGATACCAAACTGGAGAAG
>NW_015171620.1:60564-65315 GCF_001447785.1 Gekko japonicus
CGGCTCACACACTCCTTTCCCTCCCCCTCCCCACAACAGACACCCTGTGAGGTAGGTGGGGCTGAGAGAGCTCTTTCGAGGACTGCTTGTGAGAGAACAGCTCTGAGACAGCTTGTAACTGACTCAAGGTCACACCAGCAGCTGCATGTGGAGGAGTGGGGACTCAAACCCAGTTCTCCAAGATTAGAGTCTGCGCTCCTAACTACGGTACTACACCAAACTGGCCCTCGGACTAGAGGCCTGCAAGCTATTTTGAACCCAGCTGAAGCTGCCTGATACTGACTCAGACCACTGGTCTGGTCCCTCAAGGTCAGTCTTCTCTACTCTGACTGGCAGTGGCTCTCCAGGGTCTCAGGCAGAGGTAGCTCACATCACCTACTGTGTGGTCCTTTTTCACTGGAGATGCCGGGGACCAAACCTGGAACCTTCTGAATGTCAAGAAGAGGCTCATCCACTAAGCCATTCCAGCTTGCACAGTATTTTCCCAGGAAACAGTTTTTGCTTGAGAACAACTGATCCGTGGTTGAGTCACAGCAGCGATTTATTTTTTTTTTTGGGGGGGGGGGGGGGGGAGTTTCACAGTGCTTCCCCCTGCTTTAAGAATTGGTTGTTTCCAGTACTCAAGGAATTCCAGTTCAGGCTGTCACAACAATGCGACTTCAGGGTCTGTGATTATATGAGGCCCCTTGTTCATGTTAATAATAATAATTATGGCATTGTGTGTAGAATAGCCAGGTGATCCTAAGATTGTCTGGCAGCCACAAGTTCTAGCTCTTAGTGCTATGCACCACTAGGTGGCGAGTGAGACTTGTTTTTAGGGGGTGAGAGCGCTCTGGGAAAACCGTGACAGACCCAAGGTCACCCAGCTTGCTTCACATGCAGGAGTGGGGAATCGAACCCGGTTCTCCAGATTAGAATCCACCACTCTTAACCACTAAACCACAGTGGCTCTCATATTTGCGTTATGTATGGGAGCATGGAAAGGCAGGGTGGGAGTGCAATGAGCTCCCGGAGGAGATCAGGGCCCTGCGGGACCTTTCACAGTTGCGCAGGGCCTGCAAGACGGAACTCTTCCGCCAGGCTTTCAAATAGGAGCTGCCACCACTGTTACTGTTACCACCAACGATCCCATGTGTACATCAGGAATACTGGACTGCCCCACTACCAACGGTGCCATTTAATGTCTGGCCCATAGGACTGGCCTGAAGATCAGAAGATGACCAGAATGAAAACGCACGCCATTCACTTTAGTACTACGAGCATATTCACTTTAGTACTACGCAGGGCTCTTTTTGTAGCAGGAACTCCTTTGCATATTAGGCGACACACCCCTAATGTAGCCAACCCTCCAAGAGCTTACAGAGCTCTTCTTACAGGGGCTACTGTAAGCTCTTGGAGGATTGGCTACACTAGGGGTGTGTCACCTAATATGCAAAGGAGTTCCTGCTTCAAAAAGAGCCCTGCGAGCATATTCACTTTAGTACTACAAAATACTGCGAGCATTTTAATGTTTATTGTTGATATATTAAGTATGTTTTACGCTATTTTAATGTTTTATGGGTCATGTGAAATCGGCATATTTTGCCGTCCTTTGTAAGCCGCCCAGAGCCTGTTTACAGGGTGGGCGGGGTATAAATACATATATATAAACAGAATGGAACTACTGCAAACCGTGCATTTGCAAACTTATATTAAATGCAATTACAACATATCAGATCATATATTCATTAATATGTTTTACAGAAAACTGAAACCAATGATGTCAAAGATGGATGAACTCCCCCGGAGTTAATATTCGTTTCGAGGCGTCTTTTTTTCATACATCAAACCTCATATAAGCGTGCCTCCACATGGTCATAAATCTTCCAAATTGGATTTTCCTTGGTTCCTATACGTTTTGGTGTTATTCACAAGATGTTCTTAACCACAATATCAAAGACGGGCTGAGGTTTGATGTATGAAAAAGACGCCTTGAAAGGAATAACAACTCCGGGGGAGTTCGTCCATCTTTGACATCATTGGTTTCAGTTTTCTGTAAAACATATTAATGAATATATGATCTGATATGTTGTAATTGCATTTAATATAAGTTTGCAAATGCACGGTTTGCAGTAGTTCCATTCTGTTTACACCTTTACCATACTGCAACCCCCCTCTATCTTTCGGGGTATAAATACAAGCAGGGCTATTTGGGGGCAGGAACGCACAGGAACGGAGTTCCGGCTGGCTCCCGAGTTGGCCACGCCCAGCAGGAACTCATCAGCATAATAGGCCACACCCAACAGCAGAAACTCATTAGGATTGGCTACGTTAGGGGTGTGTGGCCTAACATGCAAAGGAGTTCCTGCAACAAGAAAAGCCCTGGGCTTTGACAACAAACAGGGTAAACAGAATAAGAAGCAAAAGGGGTGTGTGGCTGGATGACTACACTTCTGGTAACATGGGGGTGCGGCCTAATATGCTAATGAGCTGTGTTGTCTGGGGTGTGGCCTAATACACTTATGAGTTTCTGCTGTTGGGTGTGGTCTATTATGCTAATGAGTTCCTGCTGGACTTTTCCTACAAAAAGAGCCCTGAATACAAGTATAAATAAATAAATAAACCTAGACTCACCTTGCCTCGATGCTGGATGTGGTGGTGCCGAAGGTGAGGCTCGGGAACAGCCACCGCGTCCCCAATCAGAACCCCCCAGCTCTGGGCCATGTTGTAAACTGTCACGGCGAAACAGGAGCCCTCGGCGGAGTCTGCCAAGCCGAAAGTGCTGCCAAGGAGCAGAAAGGAAAGGACAAGGAAACATCAAGACGCATCAGTGTGGGTGAGTGGAGGCAGGCATCTCCACACAGTACACCACGACGGATCGATGACGCTCGGGGGAGGTTCTCGTTTTGTTGCAACTGAATGGAGCTTTTAACGGTTACTCTTGTTTTAATCGGATCATCTCTTGGGGCCTCTACTTTGAGGGAAAGTGAGATATAAACATTTTAAATAGGGCTGCCAACCTCCAGGAGGCACCCGGAGAGCTCCTCCTATAACAACTGACCCCCAGATGGGCAAGATCAGCTCCCCTGTAGAAAACGGTGGCTCTAGTTGGTGGACTCTGTGGCATCGTACCCTGCCGAGGGCCCCTCCCCTCCCCAAGCCCCACCCTCCCCAAAATCTCCAGGTATTTCCCAATCCAAAGCTGGCAACCCTGATTTTAAGCAAAAAACAGATAAAAGATTCAAGTGTCTGGCTGTGTCCTATAAAGCTCTGAGACTGAGCTGTTTACGGGGACTGAGACTCCTAAACTCAGCTGAAAATGCCGTTCTAAAACGCATCCATCCACCCAACTCAAACGTCAAGGGTAAGAACATAAGAGACGCCAATGTTGGATCAGGCCAAAGGCCCATCCAGTCCAACACTCTGTGTCACACAGTGGCCAGAAATACGTGGGGCCAGGACACTAGACGCCCTCCCACTGTTGGCCCCCCCAAGCACCAAGAAGACAGAGCATCACTTGCCCCAGAGTCCCTAACTATACCTTGTGGCTAATAGCCACTGATGGACCTCTGCTCCATATGCTTATCTAATTCCCTTTTGAAGCCGTCCATGCCTGTAGCCGCCACCACTTCCTGTGGCAGTGAATTCCATGTGTTAATCACTCTTTGGGTGAAGAAGTACTTCCTTTTATCTGTTCTAACCCGACCGCTCAGCAATTTCATGGAGTGCCCACAAGTTCTTGTATTGTGAGAAAGGGAGAAAAGGACCTCTTTCTCTACCTGCTCTATCCCATGCATAATCTTGCAAACCTCGATCATGTCGCCCCTCAGCCGTCGTTTCTCCAAGCTAAAGAGCCCCAAGCGCTTTAACCTTTCCTCATAGGGAAAGTGTTCCAACCCTTTGGTCATTCGAGTTGCCCTTTTCTGCACTTTCCCGAAAGCTAGGGTACCTAGAGGGGAGCTCTTGGTAGATGGCTCCTGTTGGAACTGCAGTTCCCGGAAGGTCGACTGAAACCCTAGCCTGGATGTATGTCGGAATCAGAGTTAACGTCTTCCTTTTTATTCAAGCCAGCAAACATTCAAAGAGCAAAGGAGGAGAAATGGGGGCTCTTCCCAGCTCCACATCTCAGCCGTGTTCCCGTCTCCTCCCCGCCTGCAGATCTAAAGGGCTGGGCAAAGCCAGAGGCACGAGCCCCTGGAGGGCAGCCAAAGTGCTCTTGGCTCTTCGGCTCTGGGTGGCAGCCTGGAGGGGGCCTACCTGAAGGAAGTCCCGTTCAGGATGCATCTTTTTTTGTCTGATTGTTGTGATTGTTTTAAGTTCTGTAATTTGGCGTGGAAATTTCTGTAAGCCAGTGTGGGTCCCTTGGGAGGAAAGTGGCACAGAAAGGCCTAAACGATAACAATTTGGTGGGTAAGAATGGGTACGGGGAGGGATGTTGTTTAAAGCTAGAATTTTTTACTATTGCTTGTTAGTTAAAATTATAACTTGCCCTTCCCAAAAAGGGCTCAGGGCAGGTGACAACATAGTGCACGAACAATTAAAATCAGGTAATATAATTAATTCTTAAAACAGCTAAAACCATTAGTTAAAAGATGGTGAATCAAATCTAACAGTTCAGACCCCCCTATAAGCCGGACTGGAGCCACACCAAGCTCATATAATGCCAGGACTCCACAAAGGGCAGACAGCCAGGGCAACGTCTATGCAGGGAGGCCAACTAATTGGGTGCCCACCAATGTTCCCTCTAAGCTGTGGAGTCCTGTGAGCAAAAA
>NW_015171620.1:65470-67989 GCF_001447785.1 Gekko japonicus
TCCCGCAAGGCCCTGATCTCAAGTGGGAGTAGAGATGTAAAATTTCTGGAAATTTTGAAGCTTGGGGGGAAAAAACGGGGGGAAACAGAAATTTTCGGAAAAATTGAAAAATTGAAAAAAATGCTACATTAGCATTTTTTTGTCTTTTCTAGATTGAAAGTCATTCTGTTACTTTAGGAACATAAAATATGACTATGGACATTTTTACTTGGCATAAAATTATCACAACTAGCATATTAAAAATATAGTGTATCCAAACAATGATTACAAACAGAATACCCACCCACATGCAAAAAGAAAACTGAAACTTTTTTATTTTCTTCTGACAATCGCACCTCCTAAAGGAAGAAATGCATCTTCTTCTTGCATTGGAGGGGTCAGTTTGTAACCTAGGACTTGCTTGTCCTCAGTGCACAGAAATTAGATCAATCTGATACCATATATATATATTTTAGAAATGATTTGGAAAATATTTGAACACCTTGTCTTAAAATATTTTATTCACCGTGTTAAAATAAAACGTTCCATAATCAATTTTTTTTCTTTTCTTTTTTCAATTTTTCCGATTTTTCGGAAAAAAACAAAAAAGCCTTCAGGAATAAAACAGAAATAAAACAGAATAAAACAGAAAAAAACCGGGGTTTTCCCTAATTTTTCCGTTTTTTTTCCCGGGCCTTCACATCTCTAAGTTGGAGCCTGTTCCACCAGGTAGGGGCCAGGACAGAAAAGGCCCTGACCCTGGTTGCGTCTAAGTGGACATCCTTTGGGCCAGGGATGACCAGGAGATGCTGATCAGCGGAGCGCAAGGCTCTCCAGGGGGTATGAGGAGAGAGGCGGTCCCTTAGATATTTTAATTATTATATATTCTTATTAGATATTATTAGATATTTTAAGATAAACATTGCAAAGTGCCCTGAGCCGTCGTGCTACAGCAGGACATAAGCCCTAATGAGGAGGACAAAATGAGCAAAGACGAAAACTAAGCATACTGGAGGGGGAGGGGGATGGAGAGATTGACACATATGGGCTGGATACTCACAAAGGCACTTTCTCCTCCGTGGTCAGGCTGAACAGGACTTTCCCCAGCACCACGGTGCCTGTGTTCACCCCGGCTCTCAGGGTATTCAGGGGCCGCTGCTCTAGCTCCACCTTCTGACCCGAGGGGCCCTGGTAACGGCCGTCCCCGCAGGGGCCTAGCTGAGAGGGACGCAGGCTTCCCAGCATGCTTTGCATCTTCTTCCCTTTCACCTTTCCCTGAAAGGGAGAGAGCGGCAGGCTTAGTCGACGCGGCTGAGGGGGGACAGTGCCCTACGCACGCGAGGCTGCGGAAAGGCAAGGCATCCCGTCTCGTTGCCGCGATACCTTGTTTTCAAGGAGGCCGGTGAGCCTCTCCAGGAAATCGACAAGGTGCTGCTCCCGTTGACGTGGTTCCGGCCAAGCTGGGTCGAGGGCTCCGGCCCGTGCGAAACCCTCCAGAGCCGCCGTGTAGTTTTCTTCATACTTATAGAGCTACCCAAAAAGGACACAGCGCAGGGTGACAGGTTAGAGGAGAGGGGGGAAGTCCCACAGGAATCAGAACTTGTAGCGCTATAAATGAGGCAAGAAAGGGAGGCGGGACAGGCCAAGGTGTCAAAACACCCAAGGTCCTGTTTCCAATGTTCCCTCTAAGCTGTGGAGTCCTGTGAGCAAAAATTCTACTCTGTGAGCTACTGGCATGAAATTTGTGAGCAAGCAATTTGGCTACTGCATAACTCAGTTGGCTCTGGAGCCCTCCTTCCTGAGCGAAGACAAAAATCTGTGAGCTGGAGGCTGAAAAACTGTGAGCTAGCTCACACTAACTCAGCTTAGAGGGAACACTGCCTATTTCTCATTCTGGGAGGGGTGCAACGTCTGATGGGCTGATGTTCTGAAGAAAGCAAGGCTGCAATAACGTGCCTGCTAAAACCACATCATGTCCCCTTGGCTTAAAGTGTGTTTAGAAAAAGAAGAGAGAAGAAGAGATTGGATTAACACCCCACCCTTCACTGAGTCTCAGAGTGGCTTGCAATCTCCTTTCCCTTCCCCTCCCCACAACAGACACCCTATCAGCAGTGTTCCCTCTAAGCTGAGTTAGTGTGAGCTAGCTCACAGTTTTTTAGCCTCCGGCTCATGCATTTTTGTCTCAGCTCGGGGAAAATGGCTCCAGAGCAAACTAATCTGTCCAGTAGCCAAGTCGCTCGCTCACAACTTTAATACCAGTAGCTCACAAAGGAGAATTTTTGCTCACAAGACTCCACAGCTTAGAGGGAACATTGCCTGTGAGGAGGTAGCAAAGTCGCTCGCTCACAACTTTAATACCAGTAGCTCACAAAGGAGAATTTTTGCTCACAAGACTCCACAGCTTAGAGGGAACATTGCCTGTGAGGCAGGTGGGAATGAGAGAGCTCTTGAGAGAACTGATCTTGAGAGAACAGCTCTGAAAGAACTACGGCTTGCCCAAGGTCACCCTGCAGCTGCATGTGGAGGAGTGAGGAATCAAA
>NW_015171620.1:68212-68382 GCF_001447785.1 Gekko japonicus
GGGCAAAACGGACAAGAGGGTGGGAATCCGTCTCCCTCGTTAACGGCCTAACTGGAGGCTTGGCCACATTTCATTTGAGGATCCCCCTGTCCATCAACCATTCAGGAAGGCTACCACAAACGTCCCAGAGTCGTTTTGGATGGTTTAAACCAGGATTTGGGACAACCAGG
>NW_015171620.1:69378-97885 GCF_001447785.1 Gekko japonicus
TTAGAGGGAACACTGCTTGCAATCCTCTTCCCTTCCTCACCCCGCAACAGACACCCTGTGAGGGAGGTGGGGCTGAGAACAGCTCTTTTGAGAACTGCTCTTCAGAGAACAGCTCTGAGGGAACTTGTGACTGACCCAAGGTCACCCAGCTGGCTCCATGCGAAAGAGTGGGGAATCAAACTCGATTCTCCCAGATTAGAGTCCGGTGCTCTCAACCACTACACCAAACAGAATTACTGAGAGCATCACCATCCCCCTTCCTTCCCAGAGCCTCTCTTGCCCTCACTCAGGGGGTGGCCAAAAAGAGCACGGCAGACTCACACCAGGAGCGGCCATCGCGCACGTCCATCTGCACAGCAAGCTTGGCCTGCTGCACACTATCCATGACGTTGTGCGCATGCTCGTCGGTGGAGTTCGTGCGCAGCTGCCGTAGCACCATGGAGAGATTCTGCAGGGACACCTTGTTTTTGCACTGCAGGAAAGGGGGCAGACGGGAGAGGACAGAATCAGGTTTGGCCGGCATTAGGACCCTCCATGACGAGATCCGTGCATTAGGCAAAATCTCAGCAGCACCACAAGCACGGCCCTGCCCACTTCCCAAAAAGTACTTTTTGGGGGAATAAAGAAAAAGAAGAGTTTGGGTTTATACCCCGTCCTTCACTCAG
Source organism: Gekko japonicus (assembly GCF_001447785.1). Taxonomy (NCBI): domain Eukaryota; kingdom Metazoa; phylum Chordata; class Lepidosauria; order Squamata; family Gekkonidae; genus Gekko; species Gekko japonicus. Next base: position 70,044 of record NW_015171620.1, read on the forward strand.
AGTCTCAGAGCATTTTACACTCTCCTTCTCTTCCTCTCCCCACAACAGACACCCTGGGAGGTAGGTGGGGCTGAAAGAGCTCTGAGAGAACTGCTCCTGAGAGAACACCTCTCAGAGAACTGTGACTGGCCCAAGGTCACCCAGCTGGTTGCACATGGAGGAGTGGGGAATCAAACCCAGTTCTCCCAGATTAGAGTCCACACACTCCTGACCACTACGCCAAAGTGGTTAAAGTGCAGTGGCATCTGTCTGATCTCTTACCGACTGAAATTACCGTTCGAAAAATTTAGGAGTAATTTCAGACAGCCATTCAAACCGAAACCCCACCACCCTTCTTCCCAGAGGGAGGAACTGCGGGAGACGTACGTGGCTCAGGGCTCCAGAGAAGCAGGTATGGGCCGCAGAAATGTCACCCTTCTTCCAGTAAACTTCCCCTAACTGATTCCAGGCCTCGACCAGTTCTGGGTCCAACTTGACCGCTTTGGAGAGCAGCTCTTCAGCTTGGGCACTATAATCCGGAGACACGTTCAGAGCTTTCCCCTTCAGCATCAGTATGTGGGCTTGTCCCTGGGGCAGGCCTGGCAGAGGGAGGGAAAGAAGCCATCTTTGCACTCGAGCTCAATGAACTCCACCCACCAGAGCACAGCAGGGCCTTCTTTACAGGCAGTAAAGGTAAAGGTTCCCTTGCTCGAAAGCCAGTCGAATCCGACTCTAGGGTTGCGGTGCTCATCTCCGTTTCAAAGCCGAAGAGCCAGCGCTGTCCAAAGATGTTTCCGTGGTCATATGGCCGGCATGACTAAACACCAAGGCGCACGGAACGCTGTGACCTTCCCACCGAAGGGGTACCTATTTATCGAAAGAGAAGAATGAAGTATTTTAAGCATGTGGAGAGTCATTGCAAGGGTGAACAGCACAGCAGTGGAGGAGCTGGTGGCTCAGCAGGAGAGCACCCGCTTGGCACACAGAAGGTCCCAGGTTCGATCGTCTTAACCACTTGAGCCACCGCAGCTCCTATTTAAAGGCATTCGGAAATTGTAGTTCACACACACAGCCCATGCCCCCCACAACACATTCAAGCATTTCCCTTGTGTGTGCTCACGTGTTTAGCTGATGGTATTTAGCAGCCAAGTGGCAGAAAATCCCTCAGAACTGGGAATCTGCAAGCAGTAATGCAGAGGAGTCGTGCACAACAGCCACCATAGACTCCAGAACTTTATTTGGAGTAACGGAGGTTTAAAAAACAAGAATAAGAGATAAAAGCACAGGTGCCCAAGCACCCAGATGGCAAAGCGGGCCTCACCTCAGACCCCTCTTGGTACAGAGACTACGTTAGACCTTGCTGAAACAATCAGGGAAGCCCGCTCTTAACAAACAAGTAAATCCTCTCACCGTGTATTCCACAAAACACAAGAAAGAGAAGAATGAAGTATTTTAAGCATGTGGAGAGTCATTGCAAGGGGGAACAGCACGGCAGTGGAGGAGCTGTGGCTCAGTAGGAGAGCCCCCGCTTGGCACGCAGAAGGTCCCAGGTTCGATCCCCGGCACCTTCAGTTAAAACAGCAGGCGGTAGGTGATGAGGAAGACCTCTCCCTAAGACCCCGTGAAGCCACTGCCAATCTGAGTAGACAGTAGTACTAACTCTGGTGGGCCAATGGTCTGATTCAGTACAGGGCAGCTTCAGGTGTTCAGGTGTGAGTCTGCAGGGAATGTTTTTGGTGGGGAGATTGGAACGGGCCTGCTCGGCTGGGGCCCGGAGAGTTAACAGGAGCAGGGAATCTTCAGGTCACTTTTCACATCGCTGTTGGTCACGCCGTACATCATCAAACATAACACGACCTTTGCCCAACTTGAATTGTTGAACTACATCAACATTTGGAACGGCACGTTTTGGGTCTCTGTGCACAATTTTTTTTCCTTTTAAAAAAGCCCTGTCACACAGGAAGTTCAATGTCTGGAAGTGCCCAATATTAACCCCACGGTTTGCTTTAACTGAGAGCAAAGAAAGACCCATACTGGATGGTTCAGAGACAGCCGTGGAACAAATGGTAGCTATGTGAGGTTAAGATCTTCCCTGGAACAGCACGGCAGTGGAGGAGCTGTGGCTCAGTAGGAGAGCCCCCGCTTGGCACGCAGAAGGTCCCAGGTTCGATCCCCGGCACCTTCAGTTAAAACAGCAGGCGGTAGGTGATGAGGAAGACCTCTCCCTAAGACCCCGTGAAGCCACTGCCAATCTGAGTAGACAGTAGTACTAACTCCGGTGGGCCAATGGTCTGATTCAGTATGAGGCAGCTTCAGGTGTTCAGGTGTGAGTCTGCAGGGAATGTCTTTGGTGGGGAGATTGGAACGGGCCTGCTCGGCTGGGGCCCGGAGAGTTAACAGGAGCAGGGTTTGACTGGAAAACTATTTACAATGCGAAGTATAAGTTGTTGCTATTGGGTTAATGTTTCTATGACCTTTATGGCTTTGTTCCGTGGAACCTCTCTTTGATTGTGTATTTGATTGCATTGGTAGGATAAGTGGATTTCTGTAACTCTTGCTGTTTGTTGTTACACTTTATGGTTGAATACGAATAAAATGTTCTGGTTAAAAAAAAAAAAGATCTTCCCTTCTTGTTGGAAATTTGCTGTAAATTGTTTATATTTTATTGTAATTTATTGTTTTTAAACTATATGTTATTGTTTTAACTCGGCACTTTGTGCCCCTGTTAGCCGCCCTGAGCCTTCGGGGTAGGGCGGGATATAAATGTAAATATAAATAAATAAATAAATGTAGGCAAAGCGAGAGAGAAAAAGGCTGGACGGCACGTAAAAAGGGAGCTTAAAGCTTTCACGGGGATTACCTTCGATTGCTTCCATCGCCTTCAGGGTCTTCTCCATCTCCTCCCGTACATCCTGCTGCTTTTTCCCAGCATCCTCTACACTGTGGCTCTCAAAGTAATGGTCCCGGAAATGGTACAGCTGGTCAACTAGCTCCTGTCAGAAAGTTGCCCAAACAAGAGGTGTTACCGTTAGAGGAGTCCAGATGCTGATATCTTGCCTAACCCAGACCTGGATGGTCCGAGGTAGCCCATTCTCATGAGATCTTAGAAGCTACGGAGGTTCAGCCCTGGTGAACCTTGGATGGGAGACCACCAAGGAAGTGCAGAGCTGCTATGAAGAGGCAAGCAAGGGCAAACCACCGGTTTGGGTCTTGCCTTGACAACCCTACAGGGTTGCTTTAAGTTGGCTGCAACTTTTCAGCCGTTTCCACCATCGATATCTTACCTAGTCTACCCTTTACAGACGTTAATGCCTTCAAGCAGGGCTATTTTTGGGCAGGAACGCACAGGACTCCACAGCTTAGACGGAGCATTGCTCCCTAGCAATGTTCCCTCTAAGCTGTGGAGTCTTGTGAGCAAAAATTCTACTTTATGAGCTGCTGGCATTAAAGTTGTGAGCGAGCAATTTGGCCGCTGCATAAATCAGTTTGCTCTGGAGCCCTCCTTCCTGAGCGAAGACAAAAATGTGTGAGCTGGAGGCTAAAAAACTGTGAGCTAGCTCACACCAACTCAGCTTAGAGGGAACACTGCTCCCTAGTTCTCGGTGAGCGGAGAGACAAGGGGCCGCGTTTCCAGGAGTCGTCAGGGGCGGGGACCTCCTTCGCCCCACAAATGCCCCAGCCAGCCCCTCGGCTCCTGCACTGTTCCCCCACACCGCCCTCCTCCATCGCCTGCGGTACTGTGATCCAGCAAAGCAAACACGCACTGAGCAAGGCAGGGAGCGGGAGGAAGGGGCTGCCTCCTGCCAAACCCGCTCCTCTCCCCGATGTTTCAATTACGCCTGTCCGTGTGAACCCCGAAACCACCAGCCCGGAACAAAAACAAGCCCGGCTTGCAGCAGTTTCTCGTTGCGGTGAACTTCCGATGGCGAGAAACTTTCGCTCGCTCGCTCGCTCGCTCGCTCGCCCTACCTGTAGGCTCCGCCGAGCCTGCGGGTTATCTTCTTCTTCCTCGGCCATGATTCTTCCCGACCCTCCTCCTCGGCCTGAGATTCCCTTCCTGGCAGCCACAGAGACCGAAAGCACCTACGAGGACACCTGAAGGGCAGGAGGACACACTGCACTTCGGAGGAGAGATGGAGGCAAAGGATGCTCGTTTCCCCCACTTTCCATGGCCTTTATAAAGCAGTGTTCTAACACAACAGGAAAGACAGAGTACATGTTATAAAGAGACTTTAAGGAGTCCTCCCTTTTGAAACTCTGATTTAACAGGGGAGGACTATTATTAATTCTAAGGTTGTACAAGAGCTTTTGAGATTCTTGGAGATGATATTTGATATTTTTGATATATCTCTTACATTGTGAATTGTGATTAAGAGGATTAGTTATATATGTAGAAATTATTGTAAAAATGTTTTTCAAAAAAATATAAAATTATTTATGATAATGTTGTAATCATCTGTGCACGGTACTTGTTGTATGTTGGTTTTCCTACTTACTGTGGGTCCTTGTTTGGTTTTGCAAAACAAACACAAACAAGTTTATTTTTATTGATTTATTTATTTTTGAGATTTCTATGCCGCCCTACCCAATGGCTCAGGGCGGCTAACAACAAGTTTTAAAATTAAGTGCAATAAAAAAGTTGGTTGCCTCTGTAAAGGAAAAGCATATACAGCAGAGGTCCTTCAGTAGCTATTAGGCACAAGGACAACCTTCAGTAGGTATTAGGCACAAGGTATAGTCATGCCGGCCACATGACCACGGAAACGTCTTCGGACAGCGCTGGCTCTTCGGCTTTGAAACGGAGATGAGCACCGCAACCCTAGAGTCGGATTCGACTGGCTTTTAAGCAAGGGAACCTTTACCTTTTTATAGACAGGAACTCTCAGGCTGGGCTGTATTCTTGGAGGGGGGGAACAGTGGGAGGGCTTCTAGTGTTCTGGCCCCACTGCTGGACCTCCTGATGGCACCTGGTGTTTTTGGCCACTGTGTGACAGAGTGTTGGACTGGATGGGCCATTGGCCTGATCCAACATTGGCTTCTCTTATGTTCTTATGGCACAGAGGTGATGTGAACTAGTCTCCCAGATCTTTGTCTGAAGCTGTAATCACTATACCACACTGGCTTTTGTGGAGTGGCTGCTGTTGAACAGAAGTAGTTAATTCTGGGTGAGTCATGTAAGTGGCATGATATCAGGTCAGCCAGTGATTGCTGCCTGCCTAATGTGTTCTCCTTCAAAGGGCCTCCCCCCTCCCTTTTACTGACAGATACCCAGGCTTGAAGGCTGGCAATACTGTTGTGGTTGCCTAGCAACTCTACAATGGCCACTGAGAGGGTATTTGTTTCTTAAATCAACATGAACTACTATTATTTGGGGTGTTTTTAACCCCCTAATGTATTTTTTCAACTTCAGTCTTTCTTGTCTGTTCATGGTTACAATCACTATACTTAAGTATCCATAGATTTGGCCATATTTAGAATTAGATATATTGATTTTGTTACTCTCTCCATGGCAAAATTTATCGGTGGCAATAATTAAACTACAAGAATAACACTAAGTAAGGCATTATTTTATAATTTTATTTTCTGCTCAAGGCTACCACTATATGAGCAGTACTAGATAGATAGATGGGGCTGCAGTGGCTCAGCGGTACAGACGCTGAACTGCTGATCAGAAGGTCGGTAGTTCGGCAGTTTGAGACCCGAGTGCCACATGATGGAGTGAGCTCCCATCTATGGCCCCAGCTCCTGCCAACCTAGCAGTTCGAAAGCAAGAAATTGCAAGTAGATAAATAGGTACCGCTTTGGTGGGAAGGTAACACCGTTCCGTGGACCTCGGCATCTAGTCATGCTGGCCACATGACCACGGAAACGTCTTCAGACAGCACTGGCTCTTCAGCTTGGAAACAGAGATGAGCACCTGTACACAGTATTCCTGTGTACAGTATAACTGTACACAGTATTCCAAATGAGGTTGTACCATTGATATCTACAGGAGCATTATGATACTGGCTGGTTTGTTTTCAATTCCCTTCCTAATAATCCCTAGCATAGTGTTGGCCTTTTTTATTGCAGCTGCACACTGTCTAGACATTTTCATTGAGTTATCTAATATCTACTACGACTCCAAGATCTCTCTCTTGGTCAGTCTCTGCCAATTCGGACCCCATCAACGTGTATTTATAGTTAGGATTTTTGGCTCCAATGTGCATCACTTTGCGCACACACACACCCATTTGCCACGTTGACGCCCACTCGCCCATCCTCGACAGATCCCTTTGGAGTGCCTCACAATCCTCCCTGGTTCTCACCACCCTGAACAACTTTGTGTCATCTGCAAATTTAGCCACTTCACTGCTTACTCCCAACTCCAAATCATTAATAAACAAGTGAAAAAGCATCGGACCGCGTACTGATCCCTGTGGTACCCCAATGCTTACCACCCTCCGCTGAGAAAATTTCCCATTTATACTCACTCTCTGTTTCCTATTAATTAGCCAGTGTGCCTACTAATTCTTTCCTTAAAGTTATATATATATATATAATTCTTTCCTTAAAGCTCACTGGGCATCCTCAGGCCGTTCACATTCTCAGCCTAACTTACCCCATAGGGTTTTTGTGAGGATAAAATGGGAAAGAGAATAATGTAGGGTGGATGTAAGTAACCCCCGTAACCTTACCTTTCCATGCATCTTTCTCTCCTTCCCACCTACCAATCAACCTTCCTTTTATCTGCCCATCTTCAGCTATATTTATTCATTTTACCCACATTTCTCCACAATGGGAGAGAATTAGATATACTGATACATAAATATATACTGCAAAATTAAAGGACGAGAATTATAATTTCATTCACCATAGTAAATGGGGTTCAAAGATTAATTAAATGAACAGTCAGCATGGGGTGGTGGAATGTTTAAAAGTAGCATCTGTAGCAAGAGGAGTCTTAGTGAGAGAACTGAACAGTTGGCATTGGAAACAATAGCAAAGGTGCTGTGCTTTAACAATACGTTCCCTATTGTTAACACTCAGTCATAGAATGCTATCTCCCCAAATGAGCCTAAATTCTCTTCTCTCCAGTGGCAAACCCCTGCCCAAGGAAATGTACGCTAGAGTTCTACAGGTTGCTTCAACAGCAGCATTTATTTATTTGAAATATTTGAGTTCTTCACAAAGCACTCAATGGATTTCTGTCCTTAAATTGCATGTAGGTACAGCTGTGTGTGTGTGTGTGTGGGGAATTATTTGCCCTTCGGTTGACTTTGATTTTTGTGCGTACAGTCCCTTGGGCATGTACCGCTGTATTCTAGTTCTTGCTGCTGGGCTATATTTTGATTTGAAATATAGGCCACTTTGCAAGCCAATCTACCTGAAAAATGGGATGTGAATATAACAGATACAGCAGAAAAATAACTTAAATGGAAGAGCTGACAAAATATAGCCCAGTAGCAAGAACTAGAATACAGCGGTACACGCCCAAGGAAATGTACGCACAAAAATCAAAGTCAACCGAAGGGCAAATAAAAACATTTTTCCCCACACAGCTGTACCTACAAGTGCTAAGCAAAACAATGCAATCTTGAGAACATATTTGTGCACATAATCAGAGGGAAACATCCCCATGATATGCATCAGAGGGAGTTCAAAGCAACAATCAAAATGAAATGAAATATTACAGCGCACTACAGGTACAACCATTATGTGCTGTATAACAACTGGAGATATAACAGGGTAAAACAACCTGATACTTGATTCTTAACACATTTCAGTTTTAAGTAAAATGAGATTAAGATCATAGCCAGAGCGAGAAGGGGAAGGTGATGTTGGTGTGTGTGTGGGGAGAGAGAAAGAGGGGTGACATGAAAAGAACTTGGTTGCAACGGAATATTCATTCTTTCAGTCCTCCTTGCAGAACCCCTTGCTTTGAGGTTTTCTATGGTGGAATCTGGGGAGTTACAGTTTGGCAGCCACTGGATGTCTCCCAGGTCTGGACTGTCGATTCTTGTGAAACTCTCAACTCTATAAAAAGAGTCTCTGCCCATTGTCTCAAAGTCTTCAGAAAGGTCAGTATAAATTCTAGACTACATTCTCTTTATTTTATAGGCTCTGTTGCCTCCTGGGCACTGGGTCAGATCATTGCCGGGTGAAGTGAAGGAAAAGAAGCAGTTGCCAGAATCTCCCATTGGGGGAGAAGAAGCAAAGAAGGTTTTGAAATGGAAGTCCCCTTCGCCACGCTGGCCCTGGTGAGGTGTTGTATCCCCAGAGAACCTGGCAGCATTTCCTAGGACATGCGAGAGAGAGACATATTAGTTGGGGGGGGGGGGAGAGAATTAAGCTGCAATCCTACACACACGTTTCTGCTTTAGGATAGATCCCTTGATCTATAAGGCATTATTAGCTACACTAATATGTTAACCCACATAATATTATGCATCTAAAAGTATGCCCCTATGTGTTTTGGGGTTTTTTTACATATCAGCTAGAGGGAGTCATCCAGGGCTAAGGCAGAGGTTTCTGCAAACCTGAGCAAACCCCCAATTTTTCAGGAAAATACAACTTTTTAATCTTTAGGGACTAAAAGCCACCCAAATAGTAACAGTACCATCTGCACACGCAGAGAGGTCATTTTTAAACATTGCATTGTGTGGCAACACGAACCAGTGCTCACCAACTCTGCAAAGGAAAGAGGCAAATGACAGGGAACAGAAGTGGGAAAAGAAAAGGGATGGAGACACCACATTTGCTGCAGTGGGGGGAAGCCAATGAGGGGGTGGGTGAGAGTGGCAGGAGAGAGAAAAGACTGGGCAGGGTAGCTGGACCAGGGGGCAAGAAAGAAGAAATATTAGGTGAGGGGGCATGGAAGGACAGGGAGAGAAGAAGCAGAGATAGATCGAAAGGAGGGACTCAGACTCCACTGTGTGGAAAAGCTCATTACATTTTAGCATTACACCTTGTGCGAGAACATTTCAGCCCCCAAACTGTAAAGCCACCATCCTTACCCAAAGGGAAACCAAAGACGGCTGGCTGAGGCATCATAGGGGGCTCATGAGCTGCCTCCTGACTGGCTACAGCAATGTTACGTAAGCGTAGACTGTCATAGAGGCCCTGAAGTTTCTGGTATTGACGGTTGCGCTCCATGAGTTTCTCGGAAAGTTCTGTGAATTTCTTTTTGTATTCCTCCAGCACTTTCTTCAGGGAGGAAACCTCACTCTTCATGGACGTCAGCTCCACATCCTTGCTTTGGAGTTGCTGGGTGTAAACTTTTTCCATCTGTTTCAGGTGTCCCTCAGCCTTGCTGTAGGTGTATTCTTGGTACAGCCTTTCCTGGTGAACCTGCAAAGACAGGAGCAAAAACAGGAACCATAACGGTGTTCTTAAATTTTTTGATTCAGTCTACAGTGAAACAGTTTGGGGGAGAGATCAGAAAACCTCCTTCATTTTGCCTGTCCTGAAACTACCACCAACATTATGTGGGATCACAGTCTGCTCCATGACATCAATCCAGCTGTTTACGCAGGAACCAATTATTTCTGCTTTTCTTCTTTTTAAAAGTATGTAACTAGGGTTGCTAGGTCTGGGCTGGAAAATACCTGGAGACTTTGGGGGTGGATCTAGGAGAGGGCAGGGTTTGGAGAGGGGAGGGGCCTCAGCATGGTACGATGCCACAGAGTCCACCCTTCTAAGCAGCCATTTTCTCCAGGGGAGCTGATCTCTGTCAGCTGGGGATCAGTTGTAAAAGCGGGAGATCTCCAGGCCCCACCTGGAGGCTGGCAACCCTATATGTAACAGTTGAACAGCTATTACCTGTTCTTAGTTTCACTATGAGAACATAAGAAGAGCCCTGCTGGATCAGACCAATGGTCCGTCAAGTCCAGGATCCTGTGTTCCACACAGCTCTGGAGGATCAACAAGCCAGGCATAGAAGCCAGGGCCTTCCTTTGATGTTGCCTCCTCACTCTGGTAGGTTCGCTACCTCTGGATCTGGAGGATCCCTTTAATCATGGCTGGTACCAGCAGTGAATTCCAGAATTTAATGCCACCTTTCTCCCCATCTCTTACTGATTTGTTCACAGTAAACATGTAGATTTAAAATTTTCCTACATCTGAAGCCATGAGAATAGATGAAAGTTTTAAGAATTGCAGTAAAATCTGCTGTAGAGCCTAGGAAGAAAATTCTGGTTTCCAGTGGTCCAGACTGAGATATCAAGATATTAGTCTGGGTTTGGGGAAATTAAATTCTTGCTACAGTATGTAAATTTGGATTTTGTGTGACAAAAATAAATATTCCCCCAGTTTATTCTCCAAACAGGACTTTGATTATGTGCTTGTAGGATTTCATAGAACAGAATGCGAGATGACTAACTATAATGGGTTGGATTCAAAGGCATATTTCTGCACGTAGGCCTCTTCTGCTCACCAAAGAGCTAGATCAAGATGGGTAGCCCTGTTCGTCTGTCTGTAGCCGCACAAAAGTGCAAGAGTCCAGTAGCACCTTAAAGACTAACAAAATTTGTGGCAGCGGATGTGCTTTTGTGAGTCACTGCTCACTTCACCAAAGAGCTATTCTATTTCTTACTCTACAGCACTATGTGATAAAACTGCAACCTAATCTAAAGTTAAGAAAGAGCCTCATGGCACCTTAAAAGCTAACAGAATTGTGGCATATTTACCCAACTCCAATGTATAAGAAATGTTTTAAAGTAAAGGTAAAGGTTCCCTTGCTCGAAAGCCAGTCGAATCCGACTCTAGGGTTGCGGTGCTCATCTCCGTTTCCAAGCCGAAGAGCCAGCGCTGTCCAAAGATGTTTTCATGGTCATGTGACTGGCATGACTAAACACCAAGGCGCACGGAACGCTGTTACCTTCCCACCAAAGTGGTACCTATTGATCTCCTTGCAATGTCTTGCTTTCGAACTGCTAGGTTGGCAGGAGCTGGAACTAGAGACGGGAGCTCACTCCGTCTTGCGGCACCCGGGTCTCAAACTACTGACCTTCCACAGCCTGCAGTTCAGCGTCTTAACCACTTGAGCCACCACAGCTCCAAGAAATGTTTACAGACACAGATATAGATACTCGGTTGGATTTAACCAGCTTTTCTGGTAGTGAATAAAGGAGGCATACCCTTTAACCACCCAAAAAGGCTATACTGTAGATCATGAGACCTTCATGTACAAAAGCCATGTGATACTGAGGCTGTAGTAAGGAGAACTAGGCAAGACTGAGGACCAAACTAGACATGACAGCAGTCCACAGGTCTGACCGTGCTCTCACATCTACTTTGGCCCTGAATGAAAAGGCTGGCTGGATCCAACTCATTGTTTCTTAAGCTACTTCACTACTGTAGTTTACAAATGCTGATGTAGTAAATCTGTTGGTTTTTAAAATACCACAAGACTCCTTTTTGTTTGTGCTTCAAAAGACACAATTGCCCCTCTGGAACTTAATTCCAAAGGTGTTTTTTTTTTCCTGCTTGCACAATAACATGCACAATTTCTGTGCAAACAGAACGCATGAAAACAGCCACACCTACCTATCTTAGCGGCATGTAAATGCACACATAAACGCTTGTGCAAACATTTGCAAAACAGCTCTAGCAGCTATTTTCCTTCCAATCACAGTTCTTTGGAGCCAACCCACACGCCCGAGGAGAAAGAATCAGTCAGTAAACGACGATGTTGTGCATAACACACTGGGTCTTTTTTCTCAGATAAACTTTAGTGCATACCAGAGATTTCTCTGAGAAACTCCAATCAATTATTCTAAGAACAGTCATAATATTTGGCTCTTCAGCTTTAAGTCTTTGTGCCAGCTTTACGAACAGTACCACATGTGCACACTCAATATATGCTAATCCTCCAATTACTTTGAAAATACATTCTTTTCCATGTATCAGAATACCAGTTTTGGACATTCATTCAAGGTGACTTTACCTGGTACGTCCAGAAGGCCAGGGCCCTAGAGCTGATGTCTAGAATAATCTCTGGACGCAGTCCAGCGAGGACCATCGCTTTATATTCTTCAGAAGGATTGAGTTCTGTCCGAACGATATCTAACTTGCCAGAAAGGGCACTGTTGCAAGCAGGGCAGACTGCTGGTGAACGGCTGAACTCCCCACTGCCATGCTGGTCACAGAAGATATGTGAGCAGGCTGTGACCCACGCATAGCCCGAAAGCTTGACTCTGCATTTGCGGTAATTGCAAAGAAGCATATCCTCACAGACAGACATGTTGGTGGGTCAATGAAAAAGATGTACAAGTGCTTCTTATGGGATACGAATCTATGATTAACCATGCACCTAAGGAATGAAACATATATATTAATGCCGAGGTTTGCAAATTTGTTTTTAGGATTTTGATATGGGAGGGAACACACACACACACACACAAAGAATCCAGGAGATCTGAGTTCTATTGTGTTCCTGCTGTGGCTTGGTTTATTTATTTCGTCAGAGTACAATCTCCAAAATGAGAAAAAACAGCAATTTACCTCAAAGTGACAGGATTAATTTGAAAGTGACTGTAAGAAATACTGTCAAGTGTTTGGCAAGTTAAAAATATTATCTATGTAACTACCACACACCAAGTGCAAACCAACATCAACATGGTGTAGTGGTGAGAGTGTTGGACCAAGATCAGTGAATTTCAGGCTCAAATGCCCACTCTGCTCTTTGTTTTTTAAATTCCTAGTCCGCCCTTCCCTGCACGGCAGGGCTCAGGGTGTGTTACAATAGTAAATAAATAATAAATTTTAAACAAAACATAATCTACACAGGATTAATATGCATACAGCATCGACTATGATATTCACTGGGTGACAATGAGCTAGTCACACTCTCTGCCTAACCTAGCTCAGGACTCTTACAAGAAAAAAATAGGAAAGGAAGATAAACACACTACCTTCAGCCTCTTTATGCGGACCTGTCTGTAAAAGCTACACAAAGCCACAAGAGGCACAAAGAACAAAGGAGGGGTGTTTTATGTCAAGCCGCAGAAATTAAGGTTTGGCTCTGGTAAATAGGGATAGGTGGAATGTATTTACACATTAGCACAGTCATGTAACCCTCATTTTGTACAAACATTAAGCGGTGCTTAAGTAGGGTTGCCAACACACGGGCAACACGGCAAGGTTGAACAAACGTGGGGGGAAAAACACCATGTTAAAACAAAACACACAATACTGATATGCCACTATATCTTCATATATTCGTTTAAGTCATAAATATACAATAAAGACCCTAGTGTACCTTATTAATTATAGTACATTGATAACAAAAACCTAAAGAACAATATATATCTTGTAGAAAAGTCCACAGCTACTGAGAGAACCAGAGAAGCCTTCTACAAAGCTGTTTGACTTGAGCATTGTAGCATTGTGAGCTTTGGTTCCATGAAAAATAATTTGCCTGAAGAAGAGTTTCTTGAAACATGCAATTTTTGCCTGGGAGGCGTGTTGCTTTGACGCTTGCTGTATCTCTTTTCGGAAAGCAAAACAGCCTACAACACTGGCACTGACAACTGCTGCATCTCTCATCAGAAAGCAAGATAGTCTATTGAATCCCGTCTGTATGTTTGTCTCAGTAGCTGTGGACTTTTCTACAAGATAGATATTGTTCTTTAGACTTTTGTTATCAATGTACTATAATTAATAAGATACATTAGGGTCCTTATTGTATATTTAAGTATATGGTTTAAACGAATATATGAAGACAGAGTAGCATATCAGTATTGCGTGTTTTGTTCTAACACGGTGTTTTTCCACATTTGTTCAGCCTCCAGGTGGAACCTGAAGATCTTCCAAAATTAAAACTGATCTCCAGACTACAGTTGCCCTGGAGAAATGGCTGTTTTGGCAGAGGGGCTGCACGGCATCCCAAATCCCACCTTCCCCCAGCTCTCCAGGAATTTGCCAACCTGGCGCTGCTGGCACCCCTGTGCTTAAAAGAACAACAAGGGTAGATCTTCCCTTCCCATCATTCATTGCACAGCCATAGTTAACCTCTAGCATTAAAAAAAGAGCAAGAGTCCAGTAACACCTTAAAGACTGAACAAAATTTGTGGCAGGGTAGGAGTCAATCCTAAAAGAAATCAACCCTGACTGTTCCCTGGAAGGCCAGATAATGAAACTGAAGCTCAAATCCTTTGGCCACCCAATGAGAAGGGAGCCCTCACTGGAGTTGAGCCAACTTCGGGGGACGGCGGAAGACCGGAAGGCCTGGCGTGATCTGGTCCATGGGGTAGCGAAGAGTCGGACTGAAGTGAGCAGTGCCTCACGGAAAACGACAAAGTTTGTTAGTCTGTAAGGTTCTACTGGACTCTCTGTCTCTTTTTTCCTGCTACAGACAAACGCTGCCTCCCATCTTGATCTATCTAGCACTAAAAGCGTGCTAGAATATGGACACACATTATTTCAACTTAAATTCCTTTATCAGAGGCATACATTGCATTAGTGCCGCTCTTCTGAGAAACTGCCAAGTCAGGGATGAGGAAAAGGTTCACCTGTTTGCACTTCGGCCACTCACCCCTGTTAGAAGCCCCTCAAACGGGCCCTCACTGTATATTACAAACAATTATTCTCATTTATCCTGCACTTTTATTTGTCTGGAAGCAGTCTGTTCCTGCATAACAAATTAATATTTATATCAATATGTGGGCTTATGCGGAAGAAAAGCTGGAATGTAAAGGGGGGGGGTTATAACGCGTATGTTTTCCCCTTCACATATTGCTTTTTAAAAAATATGCTAGGGGGAAAAAAGGTGTCAAGACAAGGCGGGAATTGGGAAAGTGGCAAGATGTTGAGGGGGGGGGCGTTGCTCACGCTTCCCGCCAAATCCAACCCTCCCCCGGTTTAGCTAACGGTCGGCATTTCAAAGTTTCCCGCGCTTTCCCCTCCCAACGCTTCACCTGAGGCGCTCAGAAAATGTAACGGGGGAGGGAGAGAGGAGAGCGCTCGGGCCGTACCATTGGTTGAAAGGAAACAGGGTTCAACGATCGAGGAAGTAAATCGCTGCGTTAACTCTTCCCCCCCCCCTCCCCCGGTGTTGAGGATCAGTTTTCCTCACGCTGCCTCCTCACCCCACCGATGAAATATTGCCCGTCCATTAGCACGCAACGAAAACGGCATGTTGCAAAGTCAACGCAAAAATGGTATGGCCCAAAGTGACACGTGAGTCCCGGAGAACGAAGTCGGAGTCCGGGCGGCGGCACCTTGAAGACCAATACAGTTTAATTCTGGGTATCAGCTTTCCTGCGCATGCGCACTTCCTGCCCACGAAAGCTGATACCCAGAATTAAATGTTGTTTGTCTAAAAGGTGCAACCCACTGGCGTCAAACTTTGTTCTGTTGCTGCAGGCCAACACGGCATCCCCACCTGGATCGATTTGAACCCAGTGCGAGTGTTTTGCTTGCTGTAAGAAACTGTCGATGCACTAAAGCCGCACTTGCAACAACTGGTGCTCAATTCTACCTAAATTCAAAACATTAAAAATTATGGACCTCCCAGTAAAATGCAACCTTACAAATTGAACATAACGTTTGTCTAAAAGGTGCCACCCACTGGCGTCAAACTTTGTTCTGTTGCTTCAGGCCAACACCGCATCCCCATCTGAATCTATTTGAACCCAGTGCGAGTGTTTTGCTTGCTGTAAGAAACTGTCGATGCATGAAAGCAGCACTTGCAACAATTGATGCTCAATTCTACCTAAATTCAAAACATTAAAAATTATGGACCTCCCAGTAAAATACAACCTTACAAATTGAACATAACTCTTCTTCTGGCTGGATATTAACAAAAAAACTTAACAAAACAAAACTGTAATGTATCCATCCCAGAGACCACCTGCCTGGCCAATTCACCACGAGGTCATGTGAAGCCGTTGAGCTTCGCTCTCAGTAACAATGGGACAAGCGGATCCTTTGTTGTTGTCGTTCAGTCGCACAGTCGAGTCCGACTCTTTGCGACCCCATGGACCAAATCACGCCAGGCCTTCCGGTCTTCCGCCATCTTCTGAAGTTTGCTCAACTTCATGTTCGTTGCATCCATGACACTGTCTAACCATCTCATCCTTTGCCGTCCCCGTCTTCTAGCGGATCCTAGCCGGCACCTATCGGCAGGCTAGGCTCCCGGCTGGGAGCCTATGGAACTCTCGGCCACTGTAAATAGCCAATCACTTGTGTGTGGGTGTGTTTGGGGTGCGGGGTTCAATTCCAGTTACTTTCATCAGAATAGATGTTATCCCCTAATCCCAGTTAGGTAGAAGTCTATGGTTATAGTGTAGTGAGGGGAAAACATTCTGCCTACATGCAGAACGCTTGCAGTGTTTGCATTCAAATAACTTATTCTTGGCATAGATTTAGTTAGAGCCTTCCAGACCACACTTGATTGTAGTGAGAGGTGATGGAAAAGTGCCTGGGTACACTGCTTTCTTAGGCCTTCTGTAGTAAAGTGCTTATTTTCCTATAATAACTCTCAAAGTTCCGCAGGGCCTATAAAACAGAGCTCTTCCGCCAGGCTTTTGGAGCTGCCACCACTAACACCTATGCCGGCAGAACCCTGGCCTGCTGGCCCCCTTAATATTGCCCGAGCCAATCACCCTAGATAGCCGCAGAAGGCTGAAGACTTAACCCGGAACGAGGAATGTACTAGCACTTTACTATGCTATTACATTTGTGTTTTAATATTGCATTTATGAAATTATGGTTTTATGTGACTGTATTGAGATTTTATTCTGTTGTGAGCCATCCTGTGCCGGGATAAGAATCGGACAAAATAATAACAGGTTTCAGAGTTTAAACCTTCCAGTGCATTATGGTTAATCAGTCCAGCCAGCATGGGGTAGTGGTTAAGGGCAGCCTCTAATCTGGAGAACTGGGTTTGATTCCCCACTCCTCCACGTGCAGCCAAGCTGGGTGACCTTGGGTCAGTCACAGCTCTGAGTTTCTTCCTTCAGTGCAAATCCCAGATTTTGGGTCAGATACGGAAAGGGACTCAACAGTGATTGTTCACTAATGAGCAAATAGCACTCAGCACTTGCCCAGAGACATTACTCCAGCAAGTTACAGCAAAGTAACTTGCAATTAACTATTAAAACCAGACCTCAGACGGAGTGAAACTGGAGATTAATTCTTCTGGTCCTGCCGCATGGCCTTATCTACTCCAGACAAATTTTCCATTGCAGGAGGAGGCAACCCCAAATCGTATAAAACCACATCCCAGCATTCTTTCTGCCCAATGTTCCCACTTCAGACATTTAAAAAGGAGAGGAACCAATATTGAGAACAAATGGATTTGGGGAGAAAATTAGGTGGGACAGGGCAAAGGAGAATTTGGTCAGGAAGGACTTAACAGACTCCATATTCCAGTTGTCTTGCAGGCAGTCTCCCTCAGTCCTTCCCATGTTCTGTGACAAAAATGGCTAACTCCACAATGGAAAGGGCTAGTTTTAATTCTTAAAAAAGCTGGGACTTCAGAGGTGGGGCCTATTTCTGGAAGATCTTTCTCCCATGTTCTCCTCTCCCGTCATCCACACAGCTACAAGAGTGCCCAAAGTTCCCCTCTGTTGGTTGCATTTAATAAAATGGGGTCTGACTGATATTTAGTGCCTATAGGCATCCTATGTGCTCAAGGGAATTTATTTGAAAGGCATACATACACAAAGACGACCACAGTAGTTTTCCCACTTCCTGAATGGCAAGAAATCCCAGAGGAATCACTACTGAAGTTTGGCTTCCTTTGGATGAGAATATTTGATATAGTTTATCTGTAATATTTGCTTTATTTACAGATATGCAGGCAGGCAAAGCAGCGTATCATGCAGGTGAACACTCCCACGTCACGGCACACCTGGGTGGTTTTTGTTGTTGTTCAGTCGCACTGTCGAGTCAGACTCTTCGCGACCCCATGGACCACATCACGCCAGGCCCTCCTGTCATCCACCGCTCTCTAGAGCCTGTCCAATTAAGTACCATTAAGTCAGGGAAAAGCTTGCTTGAACAATACAGCCTTGCACAGCCTCTTAAACTGGATGAGAAGGCCTTGCTTCAACTGGCAGTTGCTTCTTGTGGCACTGAGGTCAACAACATACCGTTAAACCTCTAAAGTCACACTAACTTTAGGCTGTCGAGGATTACAGTTGTGTCATTGGAAAAACCCTTGTATGGACGAAAACCTGTGTGGAAGGGAATAGCTAAGAGGTTCCCCTCTGCAAATAATGACTAAAGCATGGCCCTGAGTACGCTGTGGCCACTCTTGGCTTAACGCATTACTTTTTATGGCCTTACTTAAGCCCAGTCTCAGAAGAATAATGAGTTACATCATTTACTATCTTTCAGAGTCTGTGTGCTGGAATTTCCAGCAGGTGGCAGATGACTGCAATGGTGACAAACTACGTTTTGCAACACCAAGCATTTGAAGAGCTCTTCCAAGTCAAGGACATCCAAACACTTCAGAGATAATGACTGTCAGAAGCAAGGAGTCCTTTCTAGCTCTACATGCTGGACTTTTAAATGCTGTCATATACTAGACTGTTTCTACAGGAAGAAACATACTCAAGCACGGTGAAAGACAGCAGTTTCAAATGCTCTCTCTGTATGCAACCATGCTTTCAGCAACAAGACCAGAGCATAAGTAGGCACCATACATACTGCATGCAGGTACCCGGGTAAACTGGCATTTCCTCCTCCTGCATAAGCATATTCTAAACTAGGATCACACTGCAGTTTAGAAACCTGCTTGGTGGGAGGATGAAGGGGAAACAAAATACTGTTTGGCCAAATGGCCACATTGAAGATTTCAGGGATTGGGGAGGGGGAGGGATGAGCATGCGTATACCACTAATAAATAAGTACATCTTATTCTCGTAGCACCTATGGTTAAATCAGATTTATCCTCACTTCTGAATACAACCACCATACACATAAACAATGATAGTCGGAAAAATAAAATCAGTTTGAAACACAAACCGTATACTTATACAAAACAAAAAGCAATTCACAATTCAAAACCTAAACACCTACTGGTTTCAGAGATGAAAGCAAGCTCGGAAGTAAAGGTATTCTTGAACTCACAGGAGAGACATAAAGAGCACTGTATTTCTAGTTAAAATCAGTCTTAGTTATATACTTCCAGCCCTTAATGACACTGCATTTCCATCTCTGCAAGACCAGACTTGACTGCTGTAAATTTGCCAGTAAGTAAAAAAAAAATCCACAGGAAATGGAGACTAGGAAACTCAGACTTTAAATGCATGCTCAACTCCATCCCAATAAATACTCTGCTCAATGAAACAAGTACTAAGCTGCAATTCCATTCAGGCAGTAATTTTATTTATTGGAAGTGGCCACTTAAAAATCAAGGCAGATTTTCAGAATCCACTGCCTTCATTTCCGAATGTTAGGACAGAATTCCCGTCTATAGAGGCTCTTTTCCCACCAGTAACAGGAGACGGCTATTTGCATCTTAAAAGTCCAGCTTGAACACCCTGTGGAAAAAGCAAATTGGGGAAGTTAGAGATGAGCACAGCAATACTCTTCCATGAAAGAACATATGCATTCCCAAACCAATGTATCATGGACAGGAGAAGATCCCCCCCCCTTTTCCCTCCCATCAGCATGGACCAATCAGATCCAAACAGGTTAAATGGAGTACTGGAGTGAAAAGGTGGGGGGAACCTGAGGGGAGATTAATGGTCAACAACCAACAGACAAACAGAATTGTTGGGATTTGGAGGGAGAAATAATAGGTGGTATCCTGACTAGGCAGGGTGATCACAAGGGACTGTAGTATATGATTTCAGACAGGCAGGGTTTAAATGCTGTTCCATAACAAACTTAAGGGATCTTGTGAGTGTAAGATAAGACACACTAATAAATTAATTTATTTAAAACATTTAACTGCATTTCTACCTAAACATACTAAAAACGGCTTACAATATAAACAGTTATAAAACACATAAAAGGTGACAGGGTTTTTCCACTTTACCTCACGCACCTAAGTTGACAGTGGGCCCAGTACAGTAGCACAGGTCACCTCTCCAGCCTGAGTGACTTTGTACTGGCCAAGTGGTATAAAATAACAAGAAAAAGGCCTGCCTCAGGGGTTGTAACGCCATGTGGTGAGGAGATGCCTGAGGGAACAGTCTCCTGCCCCTCAGACTGTGTTTTCAGTTTCAGGTGCATTCCTTTCAAAATGTGTGACCCCGCAAAATTCAGAAAGAGCCATGGGACGGCCCAAACCCATCCTGAGGCACTCCTGAGTGAAGAAAGGCCATCTTTAATATGCGATGACACAAAAACCCACTGCCCAAGACTTGTGACAGTGAGAGGAACGGTCATCGGGGAATTTTATGTTCAACACAAAAAAACAAAAAAACAAAACCTCAAGATTCCAGAGTTTTACTTCCCCCCCCCCTTCTTTCTTTTTTTGCAGACCAGGGCTCCCAATGCAGTGCCTACTTGCTCCTTGAGCCCTGGGGGAAACCCAAAGGGCCTTGAATGAAACATAAGATTTTTTTTAAAAAAACCAGGAACCTTCAGGTTGCACCTTTTCAGCCGACTGGTGAGAAGAGCACCAACTTTTGTCCCAGCCAGGTGCCCTTCACTTATCCACTAACAGAAACTGCGACTCTGGGCTTGGCATCCTTCTTCTCCCTGTGGCTGGACCAGGAACAAACCCTCCCCATTCCAAAAACAAAGGACTGTTCCTGCCTCACTGGTAGAGATTCTGGGATGGCTCCACTTCAAGGGCAGGCACTGTGATTTGCCCTTCCATCTACGGTCATCATTTTGTAGTGATTCCATCTCAATACATTTTCTCAAACCCCAAAAGGGCTCGGAAAAACAAAACCTCAAGCTTCCATAGTTTTACTTTCTCCCCCCCCCACCCTTTCTTTTTTTGCAGACCAGGGCTCCCAATGCAGTGCCTACTTGCTCCTTGAGCCCTGGGGGAAACCCAAAGGGCCTTGAATGAAACATAAGATTTAAAAAAAAAAAACAGGAACCTTCAGGTTGCACCTTTTCAGCCGACTGGTGAGAAGAGCACCAACTTTTGTCCCAGCCAGGTGCCCTTCACTTATCCACTAACAGAAACTGCGACTCTGGGCTTGGCATCCTTCTTCTCCCTGTGGCTGGACCAGGAACAAACCCTCCCCATTCCAAAAACAAAGGACTGTTCCTGCCTCACTGGTAGAGATTCTGGGATGGCTCCACTTCAATGGCAGGCACTGTGATTTTGCCCTTCCATCTACGGTCATCCTTTTGTGGCGATTCCATCTCAATACATTTTCTCAAGCCCCAAAAGGGCTCAGCCTCAGCAAGATCGGAAGCCCTTGCTTTACAAGGCAATACAACAGCAACATTTAGAATCACCCAATCTTTAGCTATGATTCCAGTTATTATTATTATTTTATTATTATGTCTGCTGTCCTTCAGTGCTAGTTCATGATCTCTGCTGTCCTTCAGGGCTAGAGACTCACCAAGCAAACTAAATTCATATCCACTTCTCTGAACAGCCCCTCACAGTCTTACCTACCTCCGTTCCAAAGGAATGACTGTTCTAGTTGAGAAGTCACTAGGGGAGGAGAGATCAGGTTCCATTTCTTACGCGGCTTTCTCATTTTTCCAGAATCGCCACACCTACAAAAACCAAGAACAGCATCTGTTAGCAATTAATCCTCAAATGATTTTTAGTTACTGACTACATATGCATAACAGTTTTTTTTTTGGGGGGGGGGGGCCCTTTTTCTTTGTGACAGAGTGAGGATGCCTTTGATTCACTGGTGCTGCAGAAGTCCACTTGCTATTCCTGAAGCATATTAAGGCTGCAGCAGAGTAGCCAGGCCCAATCCTTGCTCAAGGCTGTCTACCTTTTTGAAGTTCAGCTTGCCATGCCACGGTGAACTGCCGCCTGGCAAGCCATCCCATGCCAGGAACCGTCCAGAAATTCATGCTTTGTGCTTCTCAAGAAGAGGGAGAGAAACAAACAGGCACACCAAGGATCACAGTCAGCCTGCTCTCCCTCTTCAGCTCGGAGAAGCTGCTCTTGGCTGATTTATTTCCAAAATTAATTGCCTTCCAAATGGCCCCCAGCTCTGCTTCGGGGCAAGGAGCCATGAAGGTCACTACACCATGTCATGGCTTATACTCCAAGAGAGAAATTACTATGCAGTTCTCAAAGCAGAAAAGGCAAGAACATCTCATATATATGCAGACATCTCCATCTGCTAAATTTTAAACCGGGGGGCCTGTGTGGACTTCTCATGTATGTGTGCACCATGCTTGTGCCAAATAGTACAGCTTTACTATACTGATAAGTTATCTGCCTGAAAGCGGAGCGGCTCGTTCAGCTAAATCACATGGTGGAATCCTCCCAGGGCTCTTACTTGCTCATCTTAAAACTTCTCCTTTGTAGCAAATTAACAGACAAGGGAGAAATAATCTATTGACTCTGGGGGGGAAACACAGTAAAGAAAATTTGGTCCTTGCATCCGCCAACACCTTTTTAGTAAGGCCTGTGTAACATTTCGGGGCAAGGAGTTATGAAGGTCACTACAGCATATCAAAGGAACTAATTACTATGCAGTTCTCAATGCAAGAACATCTCTCACATATATATATGTGCAGACATCTCCATCTGCTAAATTTTAAATCTGTGGATGCATCCACCGTGCCTAGGAATCTGCTCAGTGCATTCGCATAATCAGGGTGAATCAGGTGAAACACGGACAGAATGTGCAGCTCATCATGGCAGACTCCCCAAAATATTCTTCACTCCCAGCTAACCCCCCCCAAAGGGGATGGGAGGGTGTAACCAAGCCAACTAAGCTATGGTGCAGGAACTCACCTGTTCAAGAGAAGAAGAGATCATACCCTTTCTTCCCACTAACCACCAAGGGCACTGACGTCCCTCTACCAGCTCTGAAATCCTTGGCTTTTTGTGGATCTGTTCAGCTCATCTTGGGATGCAGTCGGTCACTTCAGAATTCTATGGAATCGAGATCCGTCGTTCATTTCCCTTCAGACTCACAACCTGGGAATGAAATATCCACCATTACCACCTTTGATCCATTATAAAGGCAGGCAGACTGAGCGAACAGATCACAGTAGGGTCTTACTGATGCTTCTTACTGATGAGTTTAATAGCTACAAGTGGGCAGCCTTGTTGGTCGGAAGCAGCAGAACAAAGTTTGAGGCCAGTAGCACATTTAAGCAATGCTCCCTCTAAGCTGCGGAGTCTGGTGAACAAAAATTCTACTTTGTAAGCTACTGGTATTAAAGTCGTGAGCAAGCAATGTGGCAACTGCATAAATTAAGTTTGCTATTCATTTCCCTTCAAAGTCACAACCTGTGAATGAAATATCCACCATTACCACCTTTGCTCCATTATAAAGGCAGACAGAGCCAACAGATCAGAGTAGGGTCTTACTGATGAGTTTAATAGATCCAAGCGGGCAGCCTTGTTGGTCGGAAGCAGCAGGACAAAGTTTGAGGCCAGTAGCACATTTAAGCAATGCTCCCTCTAAGCTGCGGAGTCTGGTGAACAAAAATTCTACTTTGTAAGCTACTGGTATTAAAGTCGTGAGCAAGCAATGTGGCAACTGCATAAATTAAGTTTGCTCTGGAGCCCTCCTTCCTGAGCTGAGACAAAAATGTGTGCGCCGGAAGCTAAAAACCTGCGAGCTATCTTACACTAACTCAGCTTAGAGGGAACACTGCATTTAAGACCAACGAAGTTTTACTTTAGGTATAAGCTTTCATGTGTGGACACAGTTCTTCAAGAAGTGTGTGTGCACACATAGAATCATAGAACGTTAGAGCTGGAAGGGGCCTTGCAGGTCATCTAGTCCAACCCCCTGGACTCTGCAGGAGCATAGTCAAAAGATAGCCCTGCAACATACCTGAAAGATGGTCGTCCAGCCTCCGCTTGAAAACATCCGGCAAAGAAGCATCCACCACCTCCCAAGGGAGACTTTTCCACCGCTCAACCACTCTTACAGTTAGGAAGCTTCTCCTAATATTTAGCCGGTAACAACTCCCTTGTAATTTCCACCCATTGAATCTATTCTATGAAGGCTTATACCCAGAATAAAGCTTTGGTGGTGTTAGAAGGTGCCATTGCTCAAACTTCATTCTTCTAACCAGAGAGTAGAAGAAGAAGAAAAGAGATTGGATTTATACCCCACCCTTCACTACCCAAAGGTGTCTCAGAGTGGCTTACAAACTCCTTTCCCTTCCCCTCCCCACAACAGACACCCTGTGAGGTGGGTGGGGCTGAGAGAGCTCTTGACAGAAACTGCTTTTTCAAGAAAAAGCTCTTATCAGAACTACGGCTTGCCCAAGGCCATCCAGCCAGGTGCAAGTGGAGGAGTGGGGAATCAAACCTGGTTCTCCCAGATTAGAGTCCGCGCACTTAACCACGACACCAAACTGGCTCTAGTACATCTAGTTTCATGCAAGTTTAAGAACACAATGCATTTTGAAGCAAATTAATAGGGCCATCTTGATGAGCTCCTTATATTACTGCCACATCAGCGTGTTGGACTTTTTATTCACAGAAAATCTTCCGCACCCCAGATCAGAGTTCTCTGGGGCAGGCCACACACAGAAGTTGTAACCATTATTACCTTTGTAGAAACGAGACTGTAGAACCTCCTCTTCATTAAGCCTTAGATAAACACAAGGGGAACATTCAACCTTTACACTAGGCCAGTGCTTTCCATCAACTACAGCAATGCTTTGATAGAGAGACCTCAAATAGCACCCCTCCATTTTTCCAACCTGGAGAATGAGAGAGAAACGGAACAGGTTACCAAAAATGCATAAGACACCCTCCAGCAGTAGAATCAAGACTTGAATGAAGCACAGTACAAAGATTACGAAATATTATTGTGCTACAACCACACTTTAAGGAGTTTTCCCACCTATGAAGCCCAAAGAGCCCTTCAGGTTCTCAGATATTTACTGAGAGTACAAGGGTTTCTAATATTGCACACACACTGAGAAATCAGACAAAAACATCCTACTTAAATCTCATGGATTCAGCCTTAAACCAAAGCGGCAGTACATAACCTTCTTTCCCCCACTTTGATTAGCAGACTGCTCTTTTCTGTCTCTTCCATCTCCCTCCCCAGGAGGAAGGCTAACCGGGCATCACTGTGTTAAAAGTTCCCACTCTGCTGTTATGCTGCTTTGTTCTTTTTAATAAATTTTTTTTTTAAAGTTCCCAACAACCCCTCTTGGGCTCCACCAGGCCCACACACCGCTACAAAATAAAATGGCCACAAAGACTCTCACCCTCCCGGTACGTGTAGGTAGGTAGGTAGGTAGGTAGGTAGGTAGGTAGGTAGGAAGGAAGGAAGGAAGGAAGGAAAATTTTATTTTGTAGCGGTGTGTGGGCCACGTGGGGCTCGCATAAAGAGGCGAAACACGTGTGGCGAGTACGCCAATATTGTACTTCAATCACGGCAGATGCAACAAGCAAAACACGTGCAGGGACCTGATAAGCAAACTGGCCTTAAAAACGGGCTGTCTGGAACGACGACCCCCACGTGAAATCACGCAAACCGAGTCAAGGGGGGTCCGCAACACCCCGAGACCAAAAATCCCAAAAAAATTCCAGCAGAGAACAATCCCTACTTCGATTTCAAATCACCCCAGAAGAGGAAGAGAGCCGGATGCCTAAACTAACCTGAGATTAGGAGTGGATTCTTTGGCGGGCCCGGAGGAAACGACTCACAGCCCTCCACCAGCAGCCGGCACGAGACAAAGAGGAAAAGGATGGGCGGAGCAGAGTACTCCAATACGCCAATATTGTACTTCAATCACGGCAGATGCAACAAGCAAAACACGTGCAGGGACCTTGTAAGCAAACTGGCCTTAAAACGGGCTGTCTGGAACGGCGACCCCACGTGAAATCACGCAAACTGAGCCAAGGGGGGTCCGCAACACCCCCGAGACCAAAAATCCCAAAAAAATTCCAGTAGAGAACAATCCCTACTTCGATTTCAAATCATCCCAGAAGAAGAAGAGAGACGGATGCCTAAACTAACCTGAGATTAGGAGTGGATTCTTTGGCGGGCCCGGAGGAAACGACACACACAACCCCACCAGCAGCCGGCACGAGACAAAGAGGAAAAGGATGGGCGGAGCAGGAAATACTGCCCGTCTGTCTTGCTATTAGCAGATAAGGCAAGTCAATCATTTTTTTTGTCACGTGAGCTTGCGGAGGGCGGGGTAGATGGTGCATCCGGGCTTGTACCGTGAGCTCAAAATGGGCTGCAGCTTGTTCAAATGCGTTGCGCTTTTCTGCCCATCTATCTCATCAGTGTCCCCTCTAAGCTGAGTTACTGTGAGCCAGCTCACAGTTTTTTAGCCTCTGGCTCACACATTTTTGTCTCCGCTCAGGAAGGGAGGGCTCCAGAGCAAACCAATGTATGCAGCAACCAAATCGCTCCCTGACAACTTTAACGCCAGTAGCTCACAAAGTAGAGTTTTTGCTCACAAGACTCCACAGCTTAGAGGGATGATTGATCTCAATCCTTAACTAGTGTGTGATGGAGAAGAATTTGTGTCTTCTCCTGGGACGAAGTATCGGTCATACATATCGTGCCTGGCTGGAAGTGTAGACAGTTATCAGTGCCAATTCTTAATCCACCGGCCACCACCCCCTCCCGACACACACAAATAAGAATACCAGCTTCCAGGGGGTGACTGGAGATCTGGAATTACAACTGATCTCCAGGTAGGGTTGCCAGCAATGTTCCCTCTAAGCTGTGGAGTCTTGTGAGCAAAAATTCTACTTTGTGAGCTACTGTTTCTGTGTGGAATTCTCATGTACGTGTGCACCATGCATGTGCCAAATAGTGCAGCTTTACTATACTGATCGATAAGGGCTCTTACTTGCTCATCTTAAAACTTCTCCTTTGTAGCAAATTAACAGACAAGGGAGAAATGATCTATTGGGCAGGGGAAGGGGTGGGAGGGTTCCCAGATCCAGACAGAGAAACCACTAGAGATTTGGGGATGGAGCTTGGGAGGAACAGGGACCTCAGTGGTGTACAATGCCACAAAGCCCACCCTCCAAAATATCCATTTTTTCCTAGGGAAACCGATCTCTGCAGTCTAGAGGTCAGCTGTAATTCCAGGGGATCCCCAGGCCCCACCTGGAGGCTGGCATCCCTTGGGTGACAGAGATTTGTTGATCTGGAGAAAATGGCTGCTTTGGAAGGTGGACTCTGGCGTTATCCCTCCCCACCCATTCCAGACTCCGCCCCTCAAACCCCCAGGAATTTCCTAACCTGGAGCTGGCAACCTGACTTGCAGTCTCAAGATGAAGAACAAAGTTCGAGTCCAGCAGCACCTGGAAATAATCTACCACGTACCTAGAGTTGCCAGTCTCCAGGTAATGGTTGAAGATCTCCTGGGATTACAACTCATCTTCAAAAGGCAGAGATCAGTTCACCGGGTATTATAACCCATTGAAGTCCCTCTCCAAACCCCACCCTCCTCAGGCTCCACCCCCAAAACCTCCAGGTATTTCCCACCCCAGAGCTGGAAACTCAACACCTACCCTTCTCTGTGTTATTTGACAGGAAATGGGACATGTTGGCCAGCAGGGGTCATTCTGTAGAAAAAGAGGTGCAGGAGCTCATTAGCATAACTTATTTGCATATGCCACACCCCCTGACATCACCAGAAGTGTGTCAGAAGGCAACACCCACCGCTCAGGCACCACTGGACTCTTTTGGATTGCTAGCTATTTGGGGGGGGGAACGTGCAGATCTGTCCTCGCAGAGGAGGGAGAGCTTGTACCTGAATAAAACTTGGTCTTAAAGGTGCCACTGGACTGTTTTGGGCCAGGGAGCTGTGGGGGGGGG
>NW_015171620.1:97910-111582 GCF_001447785.1 Gekko japonicus
TGGCTGCTTCTTGCTCTGACTGAGGGCTGCTGGGAGCAGGGGGTGGGGCTCGTTGCATGTGCCCGCCCCCCGGGCTCTTTACTGCCGGAACTCCGCTCCTGTGCGCTCCTGCAGGAAATGACCCCTGTATGGCCAGTAACATAAAGTAGAACATAACAGACAGGCTTAACTAATTATACACTCTATACTTGTCTCCCTAGGAAGACCTTTCCTTCCAGGCTTCCCTTTAACCCCTGAACCAGGAACTACAATTGTGTCCTCCTTGGTGTAATTTGGGGGTAATATGAAAATGTCTGCAGTAATAGTTCAGCAAAATCTTAATACAACCTGCTGCCCAAGGCCAAGGGAGCCCCTTTCCCATTTGAATCACCCACAGCTGTATTATTCATTATTATTACCACTGGTGTATACTAGACCCCGCAAGAGGAGCCTAATCAAAATGCCAAAACCCCGGAAAAAGTACAAAACTTGCCCCGTGGCAGGTTTGCTGAATGAGGGAGCAAGAATGAGCAAGATGGAGAGGCTTGGGTGAGATTATGTTGGACTGATGCTTTGGGGGGGGGTTAGTATGAGATTTACGAGGGACCAACAAAATCTGGCGGAAAGGTGAAGGTAGAACAAACTCAGCTATTGCTCAAGCTGCTTAGCTTTCCAAGGAAAGAATTTTGTCAACAGAATAGTCAAACATGCAACACAGTATATAAGAAGGGTAAAAAGATGAGCAGGATTGGAGAAGAATACAGGAAGACCTGAGTCTATGGCAAGATTCTCCACTGCCCATGAAAGGGGGTGTAGGAACAGTTCTGAATCATTAGGGTGCATCTATGGGCGGAAGACCGGAGGGCCTGGAGGGAGCTGGTCCATGGGGTCGCAAAGAGTCGGACTCGACTGTGCGACTGAACAACAACAACAACATGGGCGGCTTATCAGGAAGTAACGAACAAGTTGGAAAAACAAGAACATGTAGGTAAAGATAATGGATAAAGGGCGAGGCGCCGCCTGATCTTAAAAAAGCAGCTTTGCAAAAACGCTACGTATCAAGAACGCAAGCTGGAAGGGGACGGGGCATGCGAGGGTGGGGTATACAAGGGGTGGTAGTCAGATTGTGAGGGAGGCACCTAATCGGGTGCCTCAGTCAGGGAGATAGAAGAAGGGAATGCCTTAAATTGAGCTGTGCTGTGCCACAGACCGCAGAGGTGACGGGTGGACTGCCTATCCGGCCTCTCCGTGCTTGACGTTGAATAAAACCGCCTTTGATCGACCCTCCCGTGAGAAGTCTCCTGCTTGACTCGGTGTCCGGTCTCTTCCACGTAACACCCAGATAGACGTGTGTGGACGCAGGAAAATCCCCAGCTGGACAAAGACATTCTCTGATTTAAGAAGTGGTAAGGCTTACAAGCGGGGGGACCACAAGACTTGGAGGGTCTCATTTCCCCCTCTCCCTCTATTTTCTTTCCCTTTTTCCTGCTTCCTTCTCTCCTTCTCACCCACCAGCCAACCTACCTTCATTTGTCTCCCACCCAATTTTCAGCTTTCCTTCCTTCCCCTCTCCCTGGCAGCCTCTACCCAGCAAAACCTTAGCCCCATTGGGTGACGCCGTTCAATGGGGAACCTGCAAGGACTTGCAGAGGGCACCTCATTTCCCCCTGTATTCCCTTCTCCACATAATTTTCTCTTCCCCTCCTGGTCATGCCCACACCTTCACCTTTCCCTTCTTCCTTCTCTCCTTCCCACCCACCAACAAACCCAACTTTTATCTGCTCTCCCATCTATATCTATATGTATTATGTATTGACCTCACGTTTCTCCACATGGCAACCCAAAGGAACCAGTTTGGTGTAGTGGTTAAGTGTCTAATCTGGGAGAGCCGGGTTTGATTCCCCACTCCTCCACTTGCACCTGGCTGGATGACCTTGGGCAAGCCATAGTTCTGATAAGAGCTGTTCTTGAAAAAGAGCAGTTTCTGTCAGAGTTCTCTCAGCCCCACCTACCTCACAGGGTGTCTGTTGTGGGGAGGGGAAGGGAAAGGAGTTTGTAAGCCGCTCTGAGACACCTTTGGGTAGTGAAGGGCGGTATATAAATCCAATCTCTTCTTCTTCTTCTTACATCCTCCTTCTTGTCTCCATTTCCTCCTCAAATTAACGTTGTGAGGTAATTTAGCCTGAGAATGTGCAACTGGCCCAAGGTTACCCAGTGAGCTTCCGTGGCAGAATGGTGATTCAAGCCTGGGTCTCCCTCATCCTAAAACCCTAAGTACGAGACTACGCTGGCTTTTGTGGGGTGGCTGCAATTTCATGGTAGCAAGTTGCCTCGTGGCTTATACCCGAGCTGATCCTGGTAAGTTCTCTCTGAAAGGCCAAAACAGCCCTGGAAACAGCCCTCTCCGTGTATTTAACTGACAGAACCCAAGGCTTGAAGGCTGGCAATGCTGTTGTGGTTTCCAAGCAATGGCCACTGAGGGCATTTGTTTCTTAAAGCTACAAGTGTGGCTTCTTTACACTGGGGGCAATACTGTTGCGGTTCCCTAGCAATGGCCACCGAGGGCCTGTTTCTTAAAGCTATAGGTGATGCTTCTATTTTGTGGGAGAGATCTAATCCTCCAGGTTTATTTTTTTTTCTTTTTGCTTTTTAAATGTTTTCTTAGCTTTTAGGATTTTCTGCAAACCTTGGGCATTTTTCAAGTTTATAGAAAGATCTCTCTTGTCTGTTCGTGGCTCCCATTTCTGGATTTAAGCATTCCCAGGTTTGCCCGTGCTGAGAATTAGACACACATTGATTTGTGACTGAACAGTAAAAACACAGATGTAGCAATCTACAGACTCTGGTTTCTTCTGTCTTTAAAGTCCTTGCCCTGTTGAACACACTGCCCAGGGAAATGTCTGGTGATGCATGGTGTGCAATAATAAATTACAAGCAAAAACTGCATCCATCCCCAAAAGGGGAAATCACAGCATAGAAAAATCAACTTTTTTTTCTATTCAAAACTCACTCTTCTTGCTTGGGGAAGCCTCCCAAAAGGAAGGCTGAATGCAGAATGTGCAAAGGAGCACGTGGTATCCGTGGTTCCTCTTTGTCTTGCATTAGACAAGAATGGTCGGTGTTGCTCTCAGGTACTTTGATATGTTTTCCTACAGCTGAAGTCCCGGGAAAAACACCCGATGGTGCAAAAAAGTTATTCTAACTGATAACCTGCCCTGCATTCGTCGCAAACTGTCTTTCCTGCAATTGATCCAACAGTCGCTGCTCTTGACGCCAGCGTTGAGAACCTGCCAGCATCTCTCCAAAATCTTCTTTTAGACACAGTTTTGTCCCTGTCAACTCCCTGCGTAAGTAATTGCCAAACCTTGGTGACAAACTGGGCAAGGAAGGGGAATGGAGGTGCAATGTGATATATGGAAAAGTTATGTGGTCTCTGCCAGAGCTGTATCAGGCTCACCAGCTTGTGGAACGCATCATGGCATGCACAGTTTGGGCCTGGGACCATGCCTGCAATGACAAATAAGCGGTGAGTTTTCCTCAATTTCTGCATGCATAGTGCCTTCCAAGGATCAGGATGACAGTACATAAGGAGAAGAGGATTCCCCCTCCCTCCCCCCCCCCCTTGCCATTTTCCCAGCTTAACCAATTCCAGGATATATTATTGGTGGGGAAACCAATACGTATCCCAGGGACCACATGTTTTTCCCCCCCAAATACTGTCTCCCTGGGATTGTTTCGTGTTGGGGAAACGACACAAGGGGGAAGGCTTAAACCCCTCCTCCCCATCCACTGTGGTCCTGATGCTGATCGGACACCACACACACACAAGGGGTGAGGAGAACCCACAACTCACATGTGATCATGACAGGCACAAGTTGGGGACCCAGGTTCCTTTTGCATCCTCCATAATGTGTGGAGAGGATTCTGGCTCCTCTAAATGACCAGTATTCTTTTGTGACTTCAACTCCTTTGCAGTTATGAAAGTGCTAGAAGCCATCTCTTTTACTAGAATTTTGCAGAGGAAGATCGGGCCATCTTCCTGAGCTGCTGTTGCTCAAGAAGAAGAAGAAGAAGAGATTGGATTTATCCCCTGCCCTTCACTTGGAGTCTCAGAGCGGCTTACAAACTCCTTTCCCTTCCCCTCCCCACAACAGACACCCTGTGAGGTGGGTGGGGCTGAGAGAGCTCTGACACAAACTGCTCTTTCAGGAACAGCTGTGCCAGGGCTTGTGACTGACCCAAGGTCACATCAGCAGGTGCAAGTGGAGGAGTGGGGAATCAAACCCGGTTCTCCAAGATTAGAGTCCGCACACTTAACCACTACACCAACTGGCTCAAAACTGCAAGGACCAAGTTTGACGTGTAAAATTGGAATGCTATATCCGAACCTTGTGATTAGAGTCATAACCTTTTAGAGAGATTCCATACAAAACACGATCCTCCAGAATACACATTTAATACAAATTTTAAATTCTTTAGACCTTCTTATCTAAGGATATGAATGAAAGTAGTAAGGGAGCAGGATTTTGTACACTGCCACCACCCATGTACTGGGTATATTCAGTGAGAGAGTGGAACAGAGTCTGCGTGCATGTTTATGCACATGCACCAGTTTCTCTGCACCTGATATGGGATTCAGGGTTGCAAATGAATGGAATTTTATTACGGCATCCAGCCAGATTAATCCAAACACCCCACCAAGGGCCACAGGGATTCAGGATGTTTGATCACAGATATTTGCACACCTGTAGGTTCTCCACACCCACAGTGTTCCGAGAGTGCAGAAAGCCCGGCTTATCTGTGGTTGACCATTTCATTGCCCTGCTGCTAAGAACGGGACCATTAACTGTGCCACTAAGGAGCAGTTGTTTTCAGTATATGTACAAGTAATTTTCTTAACCTGTTGTAATAATCTGTTTCCCTGTCAACCAGGAAGAGCTCTTGATTCCTTTTGCATACCCTTCTGATCTAATTAGATACATCATTATTCTTGTTTCCTAGGAGAGAACACCATGCCCAAAATAGTCCCCAAAAGCAAAGCTCCAGGAGCCGATTTCTGCGGGGTGGATAAATATTATTACATTGTCCGCTCCGACCTGGACTGCTACATGAGGTCAACCAATTTCAATCACGGCAATGACCTGGAAGTGTTCAGCCTGCACAATTCTTGTCAGGGTGGAGACCACTACTTAGCCCATGAGGACGGCCTATTCTACATCATCAAAGGAGACCACTATCGCCGCGTCAGTAACATGAACAAGGATGACAATGCTGTCGTGTACAGCCTCCACCCCAACTGTCAAGGAGGGGACCATTACCTCTCTGCCTTTGGACGCTTCTACATTATTTTCCAGGGCAGAGGCATTTACCACAGGGTCACTAATATGAATACAGATGAAGATGCAATTGAATATACCCTTCACCCCGATTGCCAGAATGGCCTTTATTACTGGGGCACCAAGGATTACTACTACTTTGTAAAACCTCACGATGAATGGGGTATCCAGTATTTTAGGTGCACCGATTTCCACCGAAACCTAGACGCTGTTACCTATTCCTTCCATGGGAGCGTGGTCGCCTTTATCCCTGGAGGGCTGGCCATTAACGAAGGTCCAGCTTTTGGTCGATGGGAGGCGATCAAGACCATCTCCAACGACTCCGACAGTCCCATTGAATGGAACAAGAAGATCACGAAGAAGGTGGGATGCAAGAAGATGAAGATGAGCAGTGTGGAGCAGAACTGGAAAATAAACATGAAAGCCTCGTACGAGTCAGGAGGCCTCGCCGAAGCCATTGCCAAGTACCAGTTCTCCCTCTCTGTCGAATACGGAGGAAGAGCCGTCCAAACCCAGCAGGAAGACTGGAGCGAAGCCACGGAGGTGGAAGAATCTATTCATGTGACCCTGCAGCCCGAAAGCCAGATGTACATATGGCAGTACCGTTTGGGCTTCGGCAACGAGCCTGTCTTGTTCTGCCGGGACATGAAGTTTACGAATGATTCCACTCCACCCACAAGTGTTCCTCTGCCACCTTCGAATGAGTAATGGAGGAAGGTCAGGACTGCCTAAAGGTTTGCTCTCTGTCAGTTGCATTTAGTAAAATTTGGGCTGATAAATTATTAGGGATCCGTAGAAATCTCACAAGCTTAGGATACACTTTAGCTGTTAGGTAAATAGAGAAAGCCAAGCTAAACATTAAGTTGGGGTATGATTTTTTTTTTAATTATTATTTTGACCGTTGTCTAATTCTTGAGTGCTTCTCGCTGTCCTGCGTAGTATGAAGACCCAGAACCATCACTCCTCAAGTCTGGTTTCCTTCTGATTAGAGGCTTCCCATTCCTTCATGATATTTCCGGTATTTACACTTATGCAGGAAGGCAAAGTGGTGTGGTGCAGGTGTACAGTCCAGCAGGGGTCATTTCGTAGAAAAAGAGGTGCAGGAGCTCATTAGCATAACTCATTAGCATAACATATTTGCATATGCCACACCCCCTGACATCACCGGAAGTGTGTCAGAAGGCAACACCCACCGCTTAGGCTCCACTGGACAGTTTTGGATTGCTAGCTATTGTGTGTGTGGGGGGGGAACGTGCAGATCTGTCCTCGCAGAGGAGGGAGAGCTTGTACCTGAATAAAACTTGGTCTTAAAGGTGCCACGGGACTGTTTTGGACTGGGGGGCCGGGGGGGGGCTCTGCAACTTACCTGGCTGCTTCTTGCTCTGACTGAGGGCTGCTGGGAGCAGGGGGCGGGGCTTGTTGCATGTGCCCGCCCCCCGGGCTCTTTACTGCCGGACCTCCGTTCCTGTGCGCTCCTGCAGGAAATGACCCTGCAGTCCAGTCTCCATATACATCATCCCGATAGACCGATAAATGTTCTCCCCCTCCACACATGCCTTGTTTGCCAAATTTTTCCTTCTGTAACCTTTAGTTTGTTACTGTGTTGGTCAGCAAATAAAATTAAACCAAGTATTTTTGGACAAGAAACATAGGGTGGTGTATACTTCATACTTATTCTTTTGAGAAACCCTGTCGAACTGTAAGATTCTTTATACATACATTTTCAAAGCATGAATGCCTTGTGGCCCCCTAACCCAGAGTTATTTGGGAGACATTTAGGCACAGCTGCCCCATACGGTGTCGAAATTCCTGGGTTTCATTTCAGTCCAAGCCTGAGGCCCTGGGACAGCTGCTGCTGGTCTGAGTAAACAGTACTGACCTTGAAGGACCAATGGTCTTGTTCAGCAGAAGGCCGCTTCTGGCCTATTGGGGAATTGATTTGAAAAAACAAACAAACCATGGAGCATTTGGGTGACCACAATCAAAGAATCCATACTAGCTGAGCGTGTTTGTGGGGGGTTGTACTTCAAAGAAAATAATTTCTCTCTCTCTCTCTCTCTCTTGGGAAGCGGAATGTCTTGGCTGGTCCAAAAGAACCAGGGCCTACTACATTGTAAAGCCCAAACACTTCTCAGTAGGACATTCCCCCCCCCCCGAACTCTCTCATATTAAGTAAGTTAGAAGAGTCAACATTCTGTAACCAGAATGCCAGTGTGGTGTAGTGATTAAGAGCTCCGGATTCTAATCTAGAGAACCAGGCTTGATTCTCCACTCCTCTTCCACATGAAGCCAGCTGGGTGGCCTTGGGCCAGTCTCAGAACTCTCTCAGCCCCACCTACCTCACAAGGTGCCAGTTGTGGAGAGAGGAAGGGAAGGAGATTATGAACTGCTTTGAGACACATGAGGCCTGCTGGGTGGCCTTGGGCCAGTCACAGCTCACTCACAGCTCTCTCAGCCCCACCTGATTCACAAGGTGCCAGTTGTGGAGAGAGGAAGGGAAGGAGATTATGAACTGCTTTGAGACACATGAGGCCTGCTGGGAGGACTTGGGCCAGTCACAGCTCTCTCAGAGCTCTTTCAGCCCCACCTGCCTCACAAGGTGCCAGTTGTGGAGAGAGGAAGGGAAGGATATTATGAACTGCTTTGAGACACATGAGGCCTGCTGGGAGGCCTTGGGCCAGTCACAGCTCTCTCAGAGCTCTCTCAGCCCCACCTACCTCACAAGGTGCCTGTTGTGGGGAGAGGAAGGGAAGGCGATTGTAAGGCACTCTTGCGTCTCCTTAGTGTACAGAAAAGCAGGTATAAAAACCAACTCCTCTTACTATCTTCATACCATTATATTGCTAGGACAGTTTCCAAATTGAAATACACACATACCCCATTTTGAAGGGAAAGCAGCAGAGAGGCTTGGTGGGAAAGAAAATAGCTTTTCCCCATAGGGCTACAATTAGGGTTGCCAGCTTCAGGTTGGGAAATAGCTGGAGATTTGAGGGGTGGAGGCCTGAGGAGGGCGAGGAGACAGGAGGCCCCTCAGCAGGGAAGAATGCCATACAGTCCACCCTCCAAAGCAGCCATTTTCTCCAGGGAAACTGACCTCTGGAGATCAGTTGTAATAGCAGGAGATCTCCAGGTGCCACCTGGAGGGTGGCAACCCTATTAATGAAAAGTTGTGCTTGTGAAAACATCCACTCAAAACTTACAGACGGCTTATCTAATTCCAGCCCTCAAAGAATGAGGAGATATTATACCACGGACAGCAGGTGGGAGGACCATCAACTTTGGCAGCAAGTAATGAAATGTTTGCTTCCGTGTTTAATGACAAACAACCAAAAGAAAGTTTGGTGTCCCCACCCCAACACCCCCACCCCAAACAAAAACCCAACACCTGAAATTTTCACACTATTTTCTCTTTCCCATTTAGGAAAGAGATTTATTGTCTTAAAACCAAACCCTTTCCAGGTTCCGGCCTGGAATGTCCTCCTTTTCGAACCCTGAGTTCAGCATAAAGCAGTGTCTGCATTCAGTCCTGTCCCCTCCGTTCCCTCGCAGCCGCTGTCAGGGGGGTGACCCACAGAAAGTGATCAGGTATTCGGGGTAGGCGTGGTCATCAAAGAAAGTCACGAAGGTGGCTGGCTTGCTGAGGACATCCACCAGACTGTCATACCGGCCTTTCCCCCCGGGCTTCATGGGTGGGAGGACCATCTTTTCTCCCCCGCCCGTGTACTCTCCGGTCAGGACTCGAGTCTGGAACACAAACCGGTGCCCCTCGGAATCGGGTTTGGCGTAGAAAGCAGAACGGTCGGCATTCTTTGCAAAATAAATGCCCTGGCCGTAGAGGCCCACTACAAAGAAACAGAAGCGAGAGAGAGGATCACACATTTGGGCATGGCCAGAGCAGAGCCAGCTACGGGTTTGAGGAAAGGTGCAGGGGAACAGCTGTAGACCATATCGCTACACCCTATAAGAAGGGTGCTCGACATGGTGCCCACGAGTACTGTGATGCCTGCTGACACCGTTCCTGGTGTCTACCAAGTGTTTTTAGAATATAGACAGGGCCAGGTAGGGCTTTTGCCCAGGAGGTCTTCTGATTGGCCTTTGGAGACTGGCTGCCACCACCACACAAATATCTTGAATGCGTAACTGAGGGTTAGTTGTGCATATGCAAGACAATGTTTTCAAACAATATGTTTGTGTTTAATGGAATCCTGTTAAGCAGAACTAGTGGGGTTACGCATGACCTCTGTCCCCTTCTGTGCCTGGCTCTGCCTCTTGTGGCAGCCATTTTGTAGCGGTGTCCACCATCCGACGCTAAAATTCCAAAAATGCCCCCAGGCTGAAAAAGGTTGGGGGCTCCAGCCCCCCATAAGGCAGTGTTAAGAGCTGCTTTTGGACATTTCCAATTGCTGTCTCTGTCTGTCTTTGTAGGTAGTGATTAGCCTACAACTTGGGAGACCTGTGTTCCAATCCCTGCTCAGCATTCTGTCACCCTAAACTACCTTGCAGAGTTATTGCGAAGGTAAAGTGGAGAGGAGAACCACATATGCCACATACAAAAGTGACAAAACTGTGACAAATGAACAGAAAGTGCTCTTCGTGTTTCTCGGCTTCCCAGCCCCTGGAGAAAAGTATAAAATGGACATTTAGAATAGATACTTCCTGAAGATATATTTTTTTTTAACAACTCAACTGCAAATGAGTGCAAAAGCGGATTTTTACTAGCTGGTAGAGGGGTGGAACCCCAGAGTGACTCTGCTCTATAATCTGTATGCAATGCAACACGAGGAAGGAAACTGAAACTCTACACGTGAACAACTTTGCTTGTAGCTGGATCAGCCGGCCACACAAGATCTGAGCTCACCTCCATTGGATAGAAGTTCAGAGACCAAAGGGCGCACAGAGTCCCTGACAAGCTCTCTATCTTTATGAACATAAGAACATAAGAGATGCCAATGTTGGATCAGGCCAAAGGCCCATCCAGTCCAACACTCTGTATCACACAGTGGCCAGAAATACCAGTGCCATCAGGAGGTCCACCAGTGGGGCCAGGACATTAGAAGCCCTCCCACTGTTGACCCCCCCAAGCACCAAGATGACAGAGCATCACTTGCCCCAGAGTCCCTCTCAATACCTTATTGCTAATAGCCACTAATGGACCTCGGCTCCATATGCCTATCTAATTCCCTTTTGAAGCTGTCCATGCTTGTAGCCGCCACCACTTCCTGTGGCAGTGAATTCCAAGTGTTAATCACTCTTTGGGTGAAGAAGGACTTCCTTTTATCCGTTTTAACCCGAGAAGCCCTTGTCTCTCTTTGGCATTGGCAGAACTCTAGGCCAACCGCCTCCTCCGTGCCTACCCCAAACATAGTATTCTCCTCCCGCTGCCTTCTACCCTCCCCTCTCAGGCCTTCTTCGAGTAGCCCTTCCAAGAAGAGAGTGCAAGAGTGATAGGGACACACAAGCCAGTTTCTCCCTCCTGCCCCTTAACAAAAAATAATGAGTTGTCAGTCGGTCTCAGACCCTTCCGAGGATCCTTTCCATTTCTGGTCTCAGCTGGTCCCGGAGTCTGGGGCCTGAGTGAGACTTCGCCAGCCTAGCTTACCCTTCCTGCAGGCACTCTTGAAACCAATCTCTTGAATGGAACGCGAGTTCTCCGGGCACGTCCCATGGTAGAGGATCCGCTCATTCTGCACCCCTTCCGGATTCTTCTTATCCATCCAGCTGCGTTTCCAGCAATAGGACACCCACAGGTAGCGATTCTGGATTCTCTCCACCTGCGTGGGACCCACAGGGAGATGGGTGGGTGGTTTGCTCTGATGTATTTATGTGCACTTCAGAGAGCAGGCGGCATAGTGGAAATCACCTCGAAAAGGCCAAAGTAAGCCACAATTGGTGGATTCCCACGTTGTCCCCAAAGCTGCATGGAAATGGCAGTTCAGGAACTGGGCGTGACATCAGTTTAGTTTTTGGCCCAATCTGCATCTAGCCTTTGCTCCGCTGTTTTACCAAACACACACTGGAACAGAAATCCCCCTCTGCGTTGCATGCCACTTTCGCTCTGATTGATTGTCGGATTTTGTGGCAGTGTCCAGACTTTCACTTTGTTGGATCTCTCGGCTTTATGGCAGCCATCTGCATAGATTTACGGCCGTTTTATGGCCATTCAGGGGTGACTCTGCAGTCAGTATGGCGTTGACCCCGGGGTGTCTGAATGTGGTTTTGAGCCCCATCTTTTTCTGTTCCAGTGTGGGTTTGGTAAAACAACGGAGCAAATGTTCGATGCAGAGTGGGCCTTTGGGGGCATTCGTTCAGGAAGAGAACTCATGCTTTGCAGGCAGGATAGGGTTGCCAAGTCCATCTTCCACCCCCAGCGGGGGACTTCGGGGGCGTTCCTGGAGGGGGTGGGGCATCCCCAACGTGATGACGTCACGTTGGGGACGTCTGCCGCCCCCGCACCCGCCCGTGCGCCGGATCTCCAGAAACGCAGGTTTCCCTGCACTTAAAGTAGCCGGCAGCCGGCGTTTCCCCTTTAAGAGCAGCTGCGTTTCCCTTTTAAGAACGAAGCTGGCTTTCCCCTGCAAGCTTGCGGAGTTTGCGCTTGGGATGAAACACGGGTTGCACACACTTAAAGGGAGAGAGATGGGTGGCTGTGGGTGTTGGGCTTCCCCCCAAAACGGAGGACCCCTGGCAAACCGGGGGGTTTGGCAACCCTAAGGCAGGAGGGTCCAACTTCATTCCCTGGCATCTCCAATGGAGACTCCATCTGCATATTAAAAACCTCAGGCTGGGGGAAACAACATGAAGGTCCTGCAGTGTCTTCCCTCCGAGATGCCTGGTGGCTCTTTTCTGTTTGTGACCACAGCATGCAGGAAGAGGCGGTATTAGACTCTAGTCTAGCCACTTCTGTTTTCCCATCCGCAAACTGCCACAGCAGGCTTGAAAACAGCAGTGGGGGAAGAGGTTAAAGCTGCTTCTCCCTACGTGCTGTGGACACAAACGGAATAATAATTGATTAATATTGTATGGCATTGTGTGTAGTAAAGTCAGGAGATCCTAAGATAGTCTGGTGGGCCAGACGTTCTAGCTCTTTTAGTGTTATGCACCACTAGGTGGTGAGCCAGACTTGTTTTTAAGGCAAGAGATGCTTCAGAGGTGGTTTGCCATTGCCTGCCTCTGTGTCACAACCCTGGAATTCCTTGGAGGTCGCCCATCCAAATACTAGCCAGGGCCGACTCTGCTTAGCTTCCGAGATCTGATGGGATCGGGCTATCCAGGTCAAACAGAAAAGAGGCACTGTGCGTCTGGGAGACTCAGGGCTCTTTTTGTAGAAAAAGCCCAGCAGGAACGCATTAGCATAATAGGCCACACCCAACAACAGAAACTCATTAGCATATCCAGCCACACCCACAAAAGCATAACTCATTAGCATATTAGGCTACACCCCCATGTTACCAGAAGGATAGTCATCCAGCCACACCCACCTTTTGCTTCTTATTCTGTTTACCTTGTTTGTGGTCAAAACCCAGGGCTTTTTTTGTAGCAGGAACTCCTTTGTATGTTAGGCCACACACCCCTAATGTAGCCAATCCTAATGAGTTTCTGCTGTTGGGTGTGGCCTATTATGCTAATGAGTTCCTGCTGGGCGTGGTCAACTTGGGAGCCAGCCGGAACTCTGTTCCTGTGCGTTCCTGCCCAAAAATAGCCCTGGGGAGACACAAAACTCCCATCGCCTTTGGGATCGCAAAGTCCTCTTTTGACTTTAAAACAAAGCTCCTCCTCCTTAACGTGAGAGTTTCTGACGCAATCGTGGCTCACTTTTAGAATTTTGAAGCCACCGCCAGTCCGAATGAAATTCTTTACAATGTCCTGATATTCTTCCGAGCTTTTCTGGAGTTCCACTTTCTTCACCAGACACTGATCCATAGCTTCCCAGTGCGGGGCGATATTCTTGTCTGCAACGAGAGCAACATTTTATTTTTATTTTTTATTTATTTGGGATTTATATCCCGCCCTACCCAAATGGCTCAGGGTGGCTGGCAAGCGGCAATGCCGAATAAAAACAATAAAACAATGTTATATACATAATAAAATTCGGTGCCCTACTATTCTACATTAAATCCCCCAAGATATGCAACATCCCACATTGATAGCCACTTTTATTAAATGGCGTGAGTGCCAGGAGTGATATTTTTCCCATCTCTTTTTCCCAGGGTGGCATCTACTCCCCCCAGTAATAGGGGGTAGATGATAAGATGGTATCTCAGTGGTGGAATAGTGGCGGCGGCGGCGGCTCCTACTCAAAAGCCTGGCGGAAGAGCTCCGTCTTGCAGGCCCTGCAGAACTGTATAAGCTCCCACAGG
>NW_015171620.1:113345-121679 GCF_001447785.1 Gekko japonicus
CCCATAACAGACACCTGTGAGGCAGGTGGGGCTGAGAGAGCTCTCTCGAGAACTGCTGTCTTGAGAACAGCTCAGAAAGAACTTATGACTGACCCAAGGTCGCTCAAGCATCTGCATGTGGAGGAGTGGGGAATCAAACACGGTTCTCCGTGCTCTTAACCACTACACCAAACCAATGTTCCCTCTAAGCTGAGTTAGTGGGAGCTAGCTCACAGTTTTTTAGCCTCTGGCTCACACATTTTTGTCTCGGCTCAGGAAGGGATGGCTCCAGAGCAAACAGATTTATGCAGCAGCCAAACTACTTGCTCACAACTTGAACGGCAGTAGCTCACAAAGTAGAATTTTTGCTCACAAGACTCCACAGCTTAGAGGGAACACTGCACCAAACTGAACCAAGAGGAAAGGTGGAATAGAAATGTTTTAATAAATACATACATACATAAAACAGATGAGCTGGAGGCTAAAAAACAACGAGCTAGCTCCACAAAGTAGAACTTAGAGGGAACAGACTCCACAGCTTAGAGGGAACACTGCACCAAACTGAACCAAGAGGAAAGGTGGAATAGAAATGTTTTAATAAATACATACATACATAAAACAGGGAGGACGTCCTGGGCTGCAGATAAATAAGACTAAATATAAAGGTGACGGCAAGAGAACAAAAAGGAGATGTCGACAAATGGGTGCTGCTTGAAGGGCACCTCCTTACCCCACAAGCAAATTTCCCTCCGTAACTTGAACGTGGCCCCAGGGCTTGGCGCGAAGGCTTCATTCTTGAGCAAGTCTATCCTGATTTCCTGTCCCTCCCACTGCAGCTGTGCCTTCCTTTTCTTCTTCCGGTAGGCCTTCTCCAGGTGGTAGTTGGTCGCCGTGTCAAAGGTGGACCAGCCAGCCTCGGTCATGTGGTGCCACTGGACGGTTTCGTGCAGAAGTTTGGACTCCAACCACTCCTGATGGTCCTGCTCGATCTTTGCATGAGTGGCTTCCTCTATCTTGGCGTAAATGGCTCCCAGGACATCTTCGACGTCTTCTCGAGAACCACAAACCCGGACGACTTTCTCTCTCAGGTAACAGAGAGCGACGGGAAACTGGTGCGGGGTGTTCTTGCAGAGGTCGTGGAGGGCCTCGTCACCAAAGGACGGTAGCTCTGTGCTGCAGACGGTTTCTTCGTGGAAATCGGCAAGGAAATCGGCCACGTCTTGCTTGAACAAGGTCACATCACGCTGCTGGCCTACTGCGTGGATCACAGCACAGCTGATCTCCGCCAAACCCTGGGGGGGGGGGAAGAAGAAGAAGAGATTGGATTTATACCTTGCCCTTCACTACCCAAAGGAGTCTCTAGGCAGCTTACAAACTCCGTCCCTTCCTCTCCCCACAACAGACACCCTGTGGGGTAGGTGGGGCTGAGAGAGCTCAGAGAACTGCTCTTGAGAGAACAGCTCTGAAAGAACGTATGACTGACCCAAGGTCACACCAGCAGCTGCATATGGAGGAGTGGGGGGAATCAAATCCGGTTCTCCCAGATTAGAGTCCAGCCTCCTAACTACTACACCACGCCAAAAACTGTGGCTTAGGATCATTTAAAAAAAGCCTTGATCCAAGACTATGGACATTCATTTCATTCTACATTCTTAGATTCCCCGCCCCACCCTGTCAGCTATGCTGCCATGATGTTTATGGGCTGGGGTTCATTTGCTTGACCTGTGTACCAGCCGCTGCTGCATTTCTTCTTTGCTTTGGTAGTGCTTCATTATCACTGACCTTCAGAGGTTGATTCGGGGGGGGATCGCGGGGGATCGCAGTTCCCCTGGGTGAGGTGCAGGGGGCGGGGCACATGACGAAGCCCCGCCCCCTGCTTCCGTCCGCCCCGCTTCCAGCCCTCATTCAGCCAGGAGGAGGCAGGAGAAGAGGGAGGGTAAGTTGCTTCCTCCCCGCCTCTCCCCACCACTGCCTGCCTGGGGCCAGGGAGGGCCTTGGCAGGGCTTCCTCGCACTCCCGCCGGCCTTGCAGGTCCACTGCTGGGCCCCTGATGTCAGGGGGTGTGGCATATGCTAATGAGTTATGCTAATGAGTTCCCCTAGCTCTTTTTCTACGAAACGACCCCTGCTGACCTTGTCGATTGCAGTGTCTGGACATCATATAACCGTGGGACAGCTTTCGGATAGCTTTCGATTCCCAGCTTCAGCTCTAACGGCCTGGGGGGCCCTCTCCCGCACGCGGGAGTCAGGCCAATTAGCCTATGGATGGGGGGGGGTGCATACGGATACCCTATATCCCATTGTGCTTGTAGAAACGTCACCATTCTTAACAGTGACCATGTTACTGCCTCTATAGCTCTGCAATAAAGTATAACCTTTCTGACAAGCGTGTATTCAGTTTTTGGCTGTGGAACTTGACACGCCCCCCTTTTAGCTAAACCTGACTTCCAAAGCAAGTTCAGTAGCTGCGATTATTTTTTTAAAAAATACAAATGTTCTAGGTGGGAAAGAGATGCCAGCTCCGGCTGGAAGCCATGGTGGTGGAACACCTGCCTTCTTCCAGCCGTCTCTTCAGACATTTTGTGGCTCCCATTCAAAAACTGCGCCCAGTTTTAAATAAATAATTTCCCCAGCTAGCCCATGACCAAAACAGTACAATAGATTCCCAGCTAGCCTATTACCAAAAGAAGAAGAAAAAGAGAAGAGATTGGATTTATACCCCGCCCTTCACTACAGGAAGAAATCCCAGAGTGGCTTAGAGT
This sequence comes from Gekko japonicus, assembly GCF_001447785.1. Classification (NCBI taxonomy): domain Eukaryota; kingdom Metazoa; phylum Chordata; class Lepidosauria; order Squamata; family Gekkonidae; genus Gekko; species Gekko japonicus. The sequence continues at coordinate 116,086 of NW_015171620.1, forward strand.
CTCCTTTCCCTTCCCCTCCCCACAACAGACGCCCTTTGAGCAATGCTCCCTCTAAGCTGTGGAGTCCTGTGAGCAAAAATTCTACTTTGTGAGCTCCTGGCATTAAAGTTGTGAGTGAGCGATTTGGCTACCGCATCAATGAGTTTGCTCTGGAGCCATCCTTCCCGAGCTGAGACAAGAATGCGTGAGCCGGAGGCTAAAAAACTGTGAGCCAGCTCACACTAACTCAGCTAATTCCCAACTCAGAAAGCCCCTCCAAATCAATACTTAACTAAGCAAGCCCATCTGGAAGACACAGGTATGCATTCCTTGTGTTCACACTGGCCGCTGATCAAGCGTGTATTTGAAAAGGGGATGGAGAGAAACAAATCAATCTACCAGTAATTTATTGCAGTCGTGGACCAGCAGAATAAAACAGGCATTAGCAGCATGGAAACAAAGTCAACACTACACTTACTTGCTCCCCGTCTCCACTGGTATTGGCGACCCCATCACAACGGCCAGGGCTCCTCTGCATTTCCAACCTCGCAATGCAATGCTGTTCTTGGGCCATTTCGTGCAGCGTCTCTGCTCCAGCCCCAGAGAAGTATTCACCCAGAGCCACCTTCTTCAGGGGCAGCTTACCGAGCACCAGAGAATCCAAGTCCGTTTTCATGACTGGTATGGCTTCCCTCACAAATTTCTGGACGCCGCTCACCTTCAGGGACAAGATCTGGCTGTCTGGCTGGACCTGGATGTTCACTTCAAGATGATCCCAGTCCATTATGTGGACGAGATTCTCCCCAACTAATGCTAGTTCTGGCCTGGTGACATTCAAGCGTTCCTCCACTTGAGAATGGTCTTCCAGGTACTCCTTAATAGATTCCTCTACTTGAGTGATATCGGGACAGATGCCAACCATAAAGAGCAGGCCGGATGAAGTATGATGAAGAGCTACTTCCCGGTGGGACTCCAACCTGTGCAGCAGCTCCTGCCAGTCCTCACACTCAGTGGCCCATTTCACCTCCTCGGGTATCTCCATTGTCTTCTCACACACATGCTTCACAATGAGCTCTTCCGCCTTCTTCATTGTACCCAAGTCTAGGCCAGAAACCCGGACAGCTCCAGAGATCTCCAACATGGCAGCGATGCCCCGTCCCAAGAAGAAGTTCTTGTGGAAGTGGCTGCCCCACTGTGCCTTGACAAACTGTGACTGGAGATGTGACAGAGAGACTGGAAGAACCCGGAAGCCACCAAGCACCTCCTTGAAACACCTCTCCAGTTCTACCACATTTCGACGGGGCCCCTTGAAAATGACAGTTGCTGGATTTCCAGCAAGGATTTTTGAGCTTGCAGGAGGATTGGATGGGAGCATCCCATGAACCAAGAATTCTTCTACAAAGATGTATGGCACTTTCTCATACCGAGCCACAACGTCTATCCATTCAGCCTGGTATTCCTCGATCTTGGCATGAATCGCTTCCAGAACGTTCTCCACATCTTCCTGGAGGCCACAGATCTGAAGTTCATCCTCCTTCAGACGATGGAGGTCGATGGGAGACGAAGGTGATGTGCTACTGCATAGTTCCTTGAGGAACTGGTCGCTGAAGGTTGCTATTGCTTCATTGTGGAGGTTTCGTTCATGGAATTTGGCTATGAAACTAGTCATGTCTTGTTTCAGTAAGGACACATGGTTCTCTGTGCCCAGTGCATCAATCACCCACAGGCGGTTCTTAACCAATCCCTAGGGGGTAAAATACCAAATCTCAAATCAGAGCCATTGTATGCCTTGATGTGGGTCTATGTACAAAATACACTAATTTGATGTCCCATCTAGGCCACCACTCCAGAACAAAATCAGAAGAAGCAGTTTCCTTGGGGGGGTGGTTCTATCCTTATTTTAGAGACAGAAACCTGAATGGCCCCCTCCACCATAATAAGAGAAATCCAACAGAACTTAGGAGAGCCTGGGTCTCAGCAAAAGAACAACTGGACTTCAACCAATGCTCCCTCTAAGCTGTGGAGTCTTGTGCGCAAAAATTATACTTTGTGAACTACTGGCATTAAATTTGTGAGTGAGCAATTTGTTTTTTGTTTTTTTATAAGCCCCCAAAGGGGATTTTTAATTTTTTATATATATCACTACAAAAACTACAACAGAAAAGGGGGAGGGAAAACTACATTTACGGGATAAAGCAAAGAACCCACTACTAACTAAAATACCAAGAGGGGAGATCCTCCAACTAGCTTAGTTACATTCGATCTTCCATCATTTATAACATTATAAACTGAGTCAAGCTTTTAAAATTAATATTTGAAAAAGTGTGCCTGGCACAGAAAAGCTCCTACCTTGAATAAACCTTTGTGGGTCTTAAAGGTGCCACGGGACTCTAAATTTGTTCTCATGAAACAAGGAAGTATAACAGAAGCTACCGGAGAATAACTCAAACCGCACTGCACTTACCTGCTGTCCAGGTCCGTCGCTGTGACTCTTGGTCCCTCTACCCGAACACTCAGCGATATCTTGTATCCCCAACGTAACAACACAATGCTGCCGGAGGGCCATTTCCTGCAGCAGAGCTGCTCCAGGCCCAAAGAAGTATTTCCTCAGGGACTTCTTCCTCAGAGGCACCTTACCTAGCACTAGGGAATCCAAATATTTCTTGATGACCGGTATGGCATTCTGCACGTATTTCCGGATGCCGCCCACTTGCAAAACTAAGTTCTGGCTATCGGGTAGGACCTCTACGCTCACTCGGAGATGCTTCCAACTCATGATACGGAAGAGACTTTGCTGGGCTTTGACTAGTTCTGGCCTGTCGGAGGTTATCCTCTCTTCTACTGGAGAATTGTCCCACAGATACTGCCGGATGGCTTGCTCCACCCGAGTGACGTGAGGACAGATGCCAACTATTGTCACCTGGCTAGACGTGATCGTAGGAAGGGCGATTTCCTTGTGGGACCCCAACCTGTGCAGGAGTTCCTTCCAGTCCTCACACATGGTGGCCCATTTCACCTCCTCTGCTATCTCCACGGTCCTCTCACACACGTGCTTCAGGAGCAGCTCTTCCGCTTCCTTCATTTCACCCAAGCCGAGGCCAGCGACTTGAACTACTTCAGAGACCTCCAACACGGAAGGAATGCCTTGCTCTAAAAAGAAGGCGTCGTGGAAGAGCTTACCCCACTGGGCCTTGACAAAGTGAGACTGGAAGTTCGACAGAGGGAGCGGGAGGACTTGGAAGCCACTGAGCAGCTCTCTGAAGCGCCTCTCTGCCTCCTCCACTCTATGACGGCGGCCCCCAAATCTGATTACTGCTGGAGGTTTGGTGAACATTTCAATGGTTACAAGAGTGTCGGATTTGAGAACCTCCTGGACCAAGACGTCCTTTGCGATGGTGCACCTGCCCAGGGGTTCAGCCGAGCCTTCCTGGCTCACCACCTGTCTCTGGAAGGCCACTCGGAAGAGGCAATGCAAGAAAGAGGCCAGTTCATCACAGAGGCCCACCAACCACATTCGGTCATTGAAGAAAATCCTGATGGATTTGAACTCATTCACAAGGGTCTGTTGTTCAAGAAGAGCTTCCATCACATCTGTCCTGGTCTCACAGTGCATCAAATACTTTTCCCGCATGGACTGGAATGCCGTCCCCAAGTCATACAGCTCCACGGACGGACTCGTGGCACTGAACATCAAAATTCCCCAAGAAGAGGACATCTGGATGCCACAACCGACCTCCTTCAGTTGCATCTCGAACTGATGAAAGGCATCTGGACTCTCTTTCAGGTACTGGAGGAAAAGTGGGTCCTCCGGGTGACAGGCACCCACAAGTTCTGAAAGGAAAGTGGGTTTATTCAATATGAGGCCGTATTTTTACCACAGGAACACACAAGGAATGTAGTTCTCCTTGTAATTCTGGGAGCTCTCCAGGCCCTACCTGGAGGTTGGCAACGTTACAAATCATAATCATGAACATGATAAAGGGTTGTGATCAGGGCTATTTTGGGGCAGGAACGAACAGGAACGGAGTTCCGGCTGGCTCCCAAGTTGGCCACGCCCAGCAGGAACTCATTAGCATAATAGGCCACACCCAACAGCAGAAACTCATTAGGATTGGCTACATTCGGGGTGTTTTTCAGGGCCCATTTGTACACACTCTAGAAGAGCTGAGCGCTGATTGAGAGACCCACCACTTCACACTGTATACACATATCTCCTCTGGTCAAACGGGTTTTACAAAACCAGATTACCAGAGAAGGAAATACACACACACACACACAGGGCTATTTTTGGGCAGGAACGCACAGGAACGGAGTTCCGGCTGGCTCCCGAGTTGGCCACGCCCAGCATGAACTCATTAGCATAATAGGCCACACCCAATAGCAGAAACTCATTAGGATTGGCTACATTAGGGGTGTGTGGCCTAACATGCAAAGGAGTTCCTGCTACAAAAAACCCCTTGGTTTTGACAACAAACAAGGTAAACAGAATAAGAAGCAAAAGGTGTGTGTGGCTGGATGACCACACTTCTGGTAACATGGGGGTGTGGCCTAATGGGCTCATGAGTGGTGCTGTCAGGGTGTGGCCTAATATGCTAATGAGTTCTTGCTGTTGGGTGTGGCCTATTGTGCTAATGAGTTCCTGCTGGGCTTTTTCTACAAAAAGAGCCCTGCGACACCAGAAATCACTCTTTTACAACACAAGTAGCTACCAGAACAGAAACAACCCTTTCGAACTGTTTTCAACTCCTCAAAATCTTTTTAAAAAATCATTGTCTACCTCAAGCTTTAACCAACATCAGTCCCATGAGCCCAAAGGCCATTTTGCACTCAGACTCCAAGCGCTTCCTATATCACTACGCAACACAAGCAAATGTACTATGTCAGTGATGGCGAACCTTTTAGAGACCGAGTGCCCAAACTGTGACCCAAAACCCACTTATTTATCGCAAAGTGCCAACACGGCAATTTAACCTGAATACTGAGGTTGTACTTGAGAAAAAACAACTCATACATTAACTTAAGATGATCCAAACAAAGTAAGGAAAGCAATCCCAAATGCTTTCATTTACTTAAAATTATTTGGCAGAGAATTTGACACTTTAATGATGGTCTGGGCCTGGCTGGGGCAATGGCACGCGTGCCCACAGAGAGGGCTCTGAGTGCCACCTCTGGCACCCGTGCCATAGGTTCGCCACCACTGCCACAACACCACAAAACTTTATTTGAGATGTTCATGAGGGGAGGAAAACCTCACTCGATCCACTGTACACACAGTCCCTGCCACACGATGAAAACCACCACGGTGGCTTTCACGAAGGAAGCAAAAAGGTTGTCCTTAAAAATCCCCCACACCTGTGCTTGGATGGCTATTATGCGGAAGAAAATACCCCTAAGTTTGTGGGTGTTTAACTGCTGTTTCTCCCCAACTGATTACTGGGTTCTTTTATCTAGCGTTGCTGTGGCTGGATTTTAATGGCAATATTGTATTTCCATTACATTTTAAAGTCACTCGGTGGACCCTTCTTGTGCAAATGTTGGAATAAAAAAACCCTGAAATAAACAGGAAAATGATTTGGCAGCGATGGCGACATACCTACGCCAGTAGTGATGCAGTC
>NW_015171621.1:0-53629 GCF_001447785.1 Gekko japonicus
TCCCTAATGGAGCTGGTTCCCGTTAAGGGTTTGGAGTCAGGTAAGAATGTGGTGCTTGACATTCTGAGGAACATCAAACAGGACTTTCATCTTCTGATTCCAGAGAGTAGTCAGGACAGTATCTCATTTTTAAGAATTCCATTCACTGCAGCCTCTATGGAAAATTATCCTTTGGAGCAAATCCAGCAGTGGTTGGTGATGTCTTTCTTACTATATGGAATTTGTGTCGAGGGCCTCTCTCTGCCAGGAGGTGGTGTTGGGTTTTTGTACAGCCTCCTGTCACTGTGGTATGTCTTCGGAGGAGGGACCCAGCTGACCATCACTGGTAAGTCATTGCTTTTCTCCCATATCCCAAACTCCAGAGTAGAATGTTTCCATCCCTCTTTTTACTCCTTTTTTCTCTTCTCCCTCACCCTTCAAATTCATACAAAAGCCAGCAGAAAAGAATCAAGGGTTTTCCTCCACCTTTTCTGGGGAGAGGAAAATGGGCACAAATTCCAGAAAATCTCTTGGGGGTGGGGGTGTAAATTCAGGCTCTGACATCAGCTGTCTTGATGGCAGAATACTGAAGACTGTCCCAGTGTTGGGACTTCAAAATATACTTGGCAGAAAAGAATCAAGGATTTTCCTCCACCTTTTCTGGGGAGAGGAAAATGGGCACAAGCTCTGTAAAATCTCTTTGGGAAGGTTACCTTCAGACTCTGACATCAGCTTTCTTGATGGCAGAATACTGAAGATTGTTCCAGATTTGGGACTTCGAAATGTACTACTTCTGTGTAGCCAACATCATTTAAGGATGGCAAATTTATCCAGCTGGACTGGAATTTTTTTTCTGATTCTGTTTTTAGACTATAGATGATTTGAATAGTACAGTAACATGAAGGATCAACCTGTCTGGAAAATTGGGTGATCCAAATCACCCAGAACCTCAGTCTGCTTAAAAACACCACTGAGAGTCTGACGATGTTTCTTGGTTGACTCAGACGTACGCAAAGTTATTGTTGCCATTCTGAATGACCCAAATTAGGACAGGGAGAGTGGTTTACCTGGAATGATTATTCCAAGAATCACACTATCATTCAAACTTCAACCCACATTCACTGCAAGTTATCTTACCAGTGTCAGTGGGGCTGTAATAGGATGAACAGGTTGGGAATTAGAGCAAGATATACTGATCCAAAGTCTAGCAACAAATTCCAAAGGGGTGGCCTTAGTAGACTGTCATGGCAGGAACAAAACAAAAAAGAAGTTCTTATGGCTCTGCTAAGTGGTGCTCTAAAACAGACTGGATAATGTGCTTGCTCCACCTCCAATGCACTTTTTGAGTGGATTTTACTGTGTGAAAATGCAAAATCCACTTGCAAACAATTCTCAACATGCATTGAAAGTGAACTGAGAGTATGTTGTTCAGCATGTGTGAAAACACCTGGCTTAGCTATTAGATGCCTGAAGTTTTATCCTTGATTGAAAGAGAGAGAGACAGACAGATACTCTCTGTAGCCATTAACAAATATGTTTGTTATATATTTTATACATTTCATTGAGAGTGCTCTAGCTGCTAATCCATATTGCAGTACTAGTTGCATGAAGTTTTATCCTTGATTGAAATAGAGAGAGACAGAGAGAGACAGACAGATACTCTCTGTAGCCATTAACAAATATGTTTGTTATATATTTTATACATTTCATTGAGAGTGCTCTAGCTGCTAATCCATATTGCAGTACTAGTTGCCTTAGTCTTTAAGGAGCTATACACCTGTATTGTATTTCTGTCCTGTAGAAGCATATGGGGAGGGGGATAAAAAGATTGCTCATTGCAGCCCTAGAATATTAGAAGAAAGAAAGAAAGAAAGAAAGAAAGAAAGAAAGAAAGAAAGAAAGAAAGAAAGAACTTTGAACACTAAGGTTTTCATGGGACTGGTTTCAACTAACTTATTCACTTGATCTCACAGAATTCCTCTCCACCACAGATCATAAATGGCTTTTGTCCATAGAGGCCCCATCCTCAACATAGCCTTTCTGAAATATAGTGGGAACCTTCTCCTGTCAGTGGAAGAGGTGGCTGGATCCAGCCCATGAGCTAGAGCAGTGAATCAGATGCATACCATATTGCTCGATTAAACAGACAGACAGACAGACATAGATGATTGATAGATGATAGGTGCTAGATGATAGACAGACAGACAGACACATTTTCAACCATACTATTATTGATTGAGATCCATGTCACAACCAATGGTCCCTCTAAGCTGTGGAGTCTCGTGAGCAAAAATTCTACTTTGTGAGCTGCTGGCATTAAAGTTGTGAGTGAGCGGTTTGGCTACTGCATAAATCAGTTTGCTCTGGAGCCATCCTGAGTGGAGACCAAAATGTGTGACCCTGAGGCTGAAAAACTGTGAGCTAGCTCACACTAACTCAGCTTAGAGGGAACACTGAACTATGCCTTTTCTAGCTCACTGTTTCTTCATGCAGTTGTGTATCTAAGTACACACTTGCATGGAAGAAACAACTCAGAGGCTTGAATCCATAAACCAATCTGTGGCCCCGGTCACACGGGCCGGATACCGCGGGGGGGAGGCATGGGTAATTGCCCCGGAGAAAACTAGCGTGCGGCCGCCCGAGCACACGTCCCGGTTGAGGTCCCGTGGTTCAGGGGAAATGCCGATCAGATGGGTATCCTGCAGCGCAACACAGAAGCCGCGCCGCGCGATCGCACTAGCAATCACTCTTTGTGTGCATGCGCTGTTGTGCAACCTCGTAGGTACTAGTTTTTAACTCCACACCTTCAGCGGGGAGCCACGGGTTCACCACGGGAGCATTGCGCTTCCCAGATGTTGGGGTGAGATCGTGCCCGGAAAATCCATGGGACTCCCGTGCCTCTCCCACGGCAACTTTGCCGTGTGACCGGGGCCTGTGTTGATTAGGTTATATCACAATAGTGTCTGTGGTGAACTTAGCACCTGATTCTCATCTCAAAGAGGTGGTAAACCTGTTTCTAGACTGTAGTAGTTCTGACTGCGGGCAGGGATTCATGTAACCAAATGGACCACAATGTCCCAGAACCTTCCTACCGATCATACAGAGGAAACATATAAGGAAGGAGAGTTCTCACAAAGCCTTCCTGCTGCCAGTCTGTTTTTAGAATCCTTTGGGGGGGGGATCAGCAATGCTATTTGTCATCTATAGGCTAAAACATTGCAGTCCAAATGGGCCAGTACTACTTCCAAGCGTATTGCCAGCTTATGTGGGGATGGGGTGTTAGGTATCTCATATGCTATGACAATTAGTAGAAATTATACTTGAGTATAAGATATTTACCAGGAAGGCCTCCATTTCTGAATAGTTAATCAGCTCTTGAGAATTGCCATTTGGGACCTGGAGGAGAAAGAGAAAGAGCCAAACTAGACATTAACGGTGGCCACAATTCCAACCCATGCACACTGACGCCATTCTAGAAAGAATTTGGAAGCCTTTTAACAAATGCTGTAATGGCCCAATCCTGACCAGGCCCACAGCACAAGGAGATCAGGAGATCTTGTTTCCCCCGTGCCTTTTCAGGGGCCAAAACAGCCCCCACATGGCTGTTTTGATACTTTAAAAGGCGGAGGGGAAGATCTCCTGATCTGCCTCCATGCTGGCCTTTTTTTACATGGCCAGAATCCTCTCTCAAATGGCAGTGGTGGGCGTGGCTTGGACCTGTGGCAGCCATCATGTCTAGTTTGGCCCCCAGCCAAAGGGTTTGGTTTCTCCTCGTCCCCAACAAGTGATGGGTGATATGGGGCGCTGGGTGTGGCAGTTCTCTCTCAGCCCCCCCCCCCAACAACAACTTTATGCACGTCATAGTGAAGGGGAATACTTGAATGAAAACTAGGGGTTTTGTCCCTATAAGATCACCGTCTCTCAAAGTTTCAATTGTTGATGCGCTGGTTCAATACCATAGTTGCATGGTACATAGGAATTGTAATGTCTTCTGTTGAGCCATTGTCCCCATTTAATACACTGCCTGATTTGTTCTTTTAAAGGAAAAGGGTCTAATTCACTCAACCAATTTGTACATGCTGTGGTCCAGCCGAGAAGTATTATTTTTAAAAAATCAGTTATTAGTGGATGTGACACACTGAAACGGCTTTGCGTCCCATATGGTTCTGTTCCCAGACTATCACCAAACATGTCCTAAGAAGCTTCAAAAAGAGGTTGAGCGATGCCCATTCTGTTGTGATCTGAATACAGTTTGGTCATTCTCAAATTGTATATTTAACTGTTGTACACCACCCTGAGCCCATTGGGGAGGGCGGTATATAAATCTCATAAAATAAATAAATATCAGTTCAGCATGTATAAATCTAGGGCACGTCAGTGTGTTATCATATCCAGTAAACAAGAAATATGTAGAATTCATCCGACATGTGCAAAGCCAAAAGGTTGTTTGAAATCAGCCCTGAGGATGATCAGAACCCGCATATAATTCTGACCATGCTCTTACATGACATTTAAAAATAACTTATTTTCCAGATCTAACTTTTGGAGGTTGATCACGTACAAAGGAAGCCTTTCTAGGCATCATTCCAATGTCTACCCAACTGAAAACACCGCATGACAAACAAGAGCACAACCTAAGATTCCCGTTATTTCCCCAGAGCCTTCTGCAGTGGAAAAACTTCTAAAACCGCCAGGAGTTTCTAGTTTTAATGGTATTAGGGTAGTTAAGGAAATATCACTTATTCCAAGAGACATTAGCTATTCCTTAGGACATAATGGGCCATTCCAATACTTTTTCTGTTTATTCCTTTATCTTATATTCAAAAGCCAGAGTGGTGGAGTGGTTAAAATGTCAGGAGTCCCAGGTTCAAGTCCCCACTGTTTGTGCCACAGAACCTTGCAGGGTGACCTTGGGCTGGTCACATTCGCTCACCCTAACCTACCTCACAGGGTTGTTGTGAGGAGAAAATTGAGGACAGGAGACTGAAGTAAGATAGTTTGGGTCCCCAGGGGAGACAGGCAGAATACAATAAAGTAAATAAATATATATTATTTGGAAATGTGGGTCCAAGAATAATTCCTAAACACCAATACTTTCTAAATGGGATCTGAGGGGGTTCCATTAACCTCCCTGGACTAACTCTCACTGAAAGAGCCAGGTTAATTTTGAATGCTGTGAGAACCATCCAAACTACTAAATGGATCGTGATGGAAGTTATTTATTAATTTTTTAAAAAAGTGAACCAGTTTAACTAAATGGCTCCTCGACTGAGACAAGAAACCCTCCAGACCTATTTGCTTATCTAAGTGTAGGAGGTCCTGGGACAGGCAGGACTTAAGACAGCCAAAGTCTTACCAGCCTTGCCCCACAAAACGTTTGCCTGGTCCCAAAAGAACCAAGAGGGTGTTTCTGAACATGTGTCCCGTATTAGCTCTTAACTAGAACATAATGACGCCAACAAGGCCTCCTGCATCCCAGATTAGGGAACAGACCCTCCAAACTAGGGGATTTAACTTCCAAAGGGATGTGTCACCTTGCTTTCTAGAGATTATACTCGGAACATGCGCAGTGTTCAACGCTGGGAGGCATAAATCTGCAGGGATCCAGAAGCTTTGGCTTTATTTATTTATTCATTCGTTCATTTCGTTCATTCGTTCATTCGTTCATTTCGTTCATTCGTTCATTAGATTTCTACCCCGCCCTCCCGGCAAGGCCAGCTCAGGGCAGTTTACAGCAGTATAAAATGGTACAATAAATAATAAAACCAGACAAACACAAATTTAAAACTGTAATTATACAACTTAATAAAGTGCTAGCATTAATGCCTCAGGCACAGTCAGTATCATAATTTACTTTGATTTTAATTTTCCATGAATGCTTGAGTGTTGACTGAGTTCTCAAAAGTTTAAATGCATAGCTAAGAAGTAGAGTCATCGCTCGATTCACACTGTGCTATCACATGAATGAACGGATAGTGAACAAAACCTTGATCTAACACCAAAGTCTGAACAGTTGATCCATGTTTCAGCTCTGCCTGCATAAAATGCTTCTGCAGGACTGATGTAACATCTGGTCTTGTGATGTTCTGCTCACCCTCCAGGTCCTCCATAAGTACTTATGTCCTGGTGCTGATCAGTATCTCTTTGGCGGGGCTGCTTCTTCATAGATACTGAACAGGCTTTCACCTTCTCTTCCAGGTCAGCAAACGGTGCCTCCGAAGGTGACTGTCTTTCCACCATCCCCTGAAGAAATACAGACCAGAAGCAAAGCCACCCTGGTGTGTCTGATGACGGAATTTCATCCAGGGGTGGTCCAGGTCGAATGGAAGGCCGACGGCAACCTCATCACGGAAGGAGTGGAGACGACCAGACCCACCAAGCAGAACGATAAGTACCTGGCCAGCAGTTATCTGACTGTGAGCGGATCGGACTGGAAAAGCCGGGAGACCTACACCTGCAAGGTGACGCACCAAGGACAGGTCATCGAGAAGTCGGTGAAGAGCTCAGAGTGTCCTTAAAGCTTGGGTGACTCAACAGCGCCCCTCCTGCCAGTGTCCCTCAGGAGGAGACATTCCTCCATGGGGCTGAGTGTATCCCCCCACACACGATTTTGTCCTCATGTTAGTTTGATAAATTAAACCTGATTTCCGCCCTATGCATGTCCACACCCATACCTTCTCCGTGTGTATTTCCCAAGAATCCGCTTTGTATGTCAGCTTCTACTGTTAGCAGATTAATAAAATTTGATACATTGAACGGGTGTCATTTCTTGATAAAATGACTGTTTCCAATTCCTTCAAGTCACTTATTTACATCTTTCTATTATAGCATTGTCTGTTTCAGTTGAAGGAAGATGTCCTCCTCCACCAAAATCTCCCACATCTTATAGAAGTCCACAGTTAAGAACTTTTGGCCTTTCAATGTCATTGGCTTAACCAAAGTTCTAGCTTTGTAAGAGGGGGGAAATCTATCCACTTTCTCCACACTACACATTGCACAAGCCACTTTTCTTCACAGGTGATGGTGAAGGTATTCTGAAGAATCAGCTCGTCTAGCCACTGATGGTAGTGGGTTCAAATTTGGGTAAACCAAAGAAGAAGATTCAGTCATTCACTGTGCAAACCTTTCTAATCCCACTGACTTCAATGAATGAGGACGTCCCAACTGTTTTCTAATAAATGAAAATAAATATTTAGAACCTACAGCTATTATTGGATTACATTTTATAAATTGTTTTATTCAATGCCGTAACCTCCCCAAGACCTGAATCCCAGGTGAGGGCAGGATATAAATAAATAAATAAATTTGGTGAAGGGAGGATTTTCAGGAGGCCAGTATGATCAACATCATAAGAGACAAAAAAATTCATAACCATCAACCAACACATATTGAGGTCTTTGGGGCAAAAGGCAGAATAAAAAAGTAACAAGAGAAAATATAAAGAGGAAAGGGGAGGATAGCAAGCAAGGGAAATGTAGGCAAAGGATAGGGCACAGGTGACCATGTGGTATTAGATCAACATCTCTTTGGGTGGATTCTATACAAGTCCAAGGACAGGCAAGTAAGCCCTTAAGCCAGAGTGGTGCAGAGGGTAGGACACTATGCCAGTTCTGTGGAGTTCTATTAGTTCCCCTTTAGTCCCCCATGGCACCTGAAAGCTCTAGCACATTGTGTTTACCTGTGTTATTCCATTGTGAAGGATATGTGGTTCTTCTACATTAGTGGTTGGCAGGGGCAGCCCTACATCCAAATTTGATCAATAGAGAACCATACTTGTCTGCCAAGAACGAATCAGCCTCCCCTGTACCTCCAGTACCTACTCTAACCACTCTTCACCTGGGCCTTGTTTCCTTATAGCTTATTCCATTTCAGCATGAGGCCTACTCCTAAAGGATGAGGAAGAAACATGGAAACAACATTACAGTTGATAGCCCTATGTCCCTCGTCCTGTGTCACACATCCACAGCCCTATGGCCATGGGTGAGATCCACCAGTCTTATAACTTCAGATCTTCAGGTTAGGGTTGCCAACTCAGAACTGCAAAAGTCCTAGATATTTGGGATGGAGCCTGGGGAGGGGGGGGCTTGACTTTCATGGGGTATAATGCCATAGAGTCCACCCTCCACAGCATCCTTTTCCTCCAGGGGGAACTGGTTTCTGTAGTCTGGAGATCAGTTGTAATTCCAGGAGACCTTGCATCACCACCTGGAGGTTGTCAACCCTAGATCTCCTTTCACCCGTTAAATTCTACCACCTGTCCAGAAGGAGTAATGGGAGGTAATAAACACAAAATATTTGCATTCCGGATGCCAGAACACAGCATATGTCAAGCTCCAGGTCAACATAATGGTAAGCACAGTGTATTACAACCATTGGGGGGGGGGGAAATCAACATATAGAGTTTATTTCCATATTGCTGCATGGTAATTGTAGCTCATAGCTCTCAGGAGAAACAAGCTGGGGTTTAGCCAGTATTTGATGGGAGAGCACTACTGAACTTTATTAGTGGTGTTCTAAGTAATCACAATCCATCTGCTCAGATCCAATGGATAAATTCGAATATGAAAGAAGTCCTGTCCCTCTGGCCAGGTTCTGATGACTCTGCTGAAAACAGCTTCCTATTGTATCTCTTTGGGATAGACTACACTTCCTTGATGCAGTGCAACTGTAATCGAACTACACATGCACAGAGAAAGCAAGGGCTTGTATTATGTATGCATCTATGTAAAGTGCCCTCAAGTCACAGCTGACTTACGGTGACCCTGTAGGGTTTTCAAGGCAAGAGACTCTGGTATTCCTTGGTGGTCCCCCATCCAAATACTAGCAAGGACCAACATTATTATAAAGACAGGAAATATAGAAGTGGAAACAGGAGAAGCTAGAATCTACAAAAACAATTAAGATCTCTCTCCCCTCAATGTATTCTGGAAGAATGTGTTTCACTCTAAATTCCATGTCTGCTGAAATTTAGTGGTAACCTCCCACAGCCAATCAACAAGGCCATTTCAAAGTGGTATAACTGATTTCTCTCATGGGTCAGCCATATCAGCAGCTAACTGGGGAAGTTCATCTTTACAGTCACAAGAATGGTCCATTGCATTGGGTTTAACCCATAAACCAAGCTTCACTGCATGCATATTCACTTGTGTGCTTTTGTAAGGAACACATTTGTCACCCACTAGACTGGATGGACCATTGATACCAAATCTACGATTCTCCTATACAGCTCAAGGTATCAGAATCTCATCTATCATGCTTTCTCCACATAAAATGGGCTATTAGCAATGGCAGTACGTTAAAGACTAGTCAGATGCAAGAAGGATTTTGTGACTGACACGCTTTTGAATGGCTAACGTATGAACCAGGAACGTATAAAATTTTCTTGTTTCCAAATAAACCATTAACTGCCGCTTTTTCAGCAGCTGAAAATTCCTCTTAAGGAAAGTAAAGAGTTGGTGTCTCATATCCCACTCTTGTCCCAGGTGGAAAAGGTGGCTGTTCTCTGCTTATGAGACATTGACAGGTTTTTGTACAGCAGTGCATCACTGTGGTTCGTCTTCGGAGGAGGGACCCAGTTGACAGTCTCTGGTAAGTCACTGATTTTCTCACAATCATTTCTTTCTCTGTTTGAAATATTTTTAAATTTTTGTGATTTTCTTCTCTTTTCTTTCCTGGACCATCTCTCCTTTATTCCACGCTGACTCTTTAAATAGGAACTGAACTGGGAACCCAGCAGAATGTTCCAATCCCAGTTTAAATGTCTCTTCTCCCTGACCCCCACCCCACCCCAAATTTGGCAAACTGGCAAATGAAGGAAGGCAAGGTTTTCCTCCACAGTCTTCTGAGATGAGTTAATATTTGGAGGATCTCTTCTGGGGCAAAAATTCAGTCCCCAGTTACTCTTTTCCAACGGAAATATGTGGCAGAAATGAATCTGAGTTGTGTGGCATTTGTAAGTAGCTGATGTGGTTTAGGTGCTGCTAACCCTACCTGCATGGAATGGGTGGTCTTGGGTGGAAACTAATAATTCTGTCCTTCTGCTAATAGACTTCCTCAGAAAAAACTGGAGCAATATCCCGCTTGCTAACCCTAATCAACTTCTCAGTCTATTAAGAAAATACTGAGAGTGTCCAAATGTGATTTGATTGCTTCAGATATACGTAAAACTGAGGATGACATTTCAGAATGTCACTCACCAAAATGAAATGGGGAAAGGCACACACTGGGAGCAAATTGTTTTTAGAATCATACCATAAAACTGCCTCCCATAGTCCATTTGAGTAGTCCTACTGAAATCAATATTGAAATCCCATTGAAAACAGTGGGACTGTGGCTGGAATTAATAGGTTGCCTTAGATCCAAACTCTGTGGGGACAAATTCAAAAGGGGTAGACATGTTCATAAATCGACAGTAGAAACAAAAATGGGGTTATTGGCACCTTAAACCAATTAGATTGCTCTGTGAGTGTTTGTACCAGACCCCACTTCATCAGAGGCATGAAGTGTTATTCTCAGCCGCCACACATTTCCATACAAAGGTACATCATCTAATACTTGATCAATTTGATCATGGTTTGCTCTAATCCACAAATATATTCTACTCTTCCTCCAAGGGGGTTGTGGCAATATACATTGTTCTCCCTTCTCCATTCACAACCCAGATGTAGTAAACTAGGGGGTGACACTGAGTAGCCCAAGATCAGCCAGTGAACTTTAGGGCAAGTGAGGATTTGAACACAGGACTCCCCAGGACTCTAATAATTTCATTGGCTCAAAAACCTATGCCTTAATAAATAGGTTAGTCTTTAATTTGCCACAAGATGCACCAGAAATCATGTTTGTTCTCATTTCCACAAGATTATGTCTTGTAAAAAGAAGGTCCGGACTTTCTCCTAGGAGTGTGTTTATAACTGGATATGCAGAGTATCAGAATATGTAATACAGAGAAAGCCACCTCAGTTCAGAGAGCTGGATTAAATGAATACCAACAGTGCCATCCTAAACACAGTTACATCCTTCTAATCCCTCTGATTTCAATGGATTCAGAAGGGGATAAATCTACTTAGGATGGCATTGCAAGTTCTTTCCAGTCCTCTGACCTTATGGTGAACACATAGACCCAGCTCTGCTTAGTGGAATCTGGGCTATACCACTTCAGACACAGAGAAGACACAAAAAAGAAAAAATCCCAGACTACAGAAAATTAGCAAGGAAAAAATTAGGCTAGAATCCTTTCTTCTGACATGCTACTTTTTTAAGTGCAGAAATACTATTTTCAGTCTAGAAGGACATTGTGAGAGCCAGTTTGGTGTAGTGGTTAAATGCGCGGACTCTAATCTGGGAGAACCGGGTTTGATTCCCCACTCCTCCACTTGCAGCTGCTGGATGACCTTGGGCAAGCCATAGTTCTGTCAGAGCTGTTCTCTCAAGAGCAGTCCTCAAAAGAGCTCTCTCAGCCCCACCTACCTCACAGGGTGTCTGTTGTGGGGAGGGGAAGAGAAAAGGAGTTTGTAAGCCACTCTGATACTCCTTCGGGTAGTGAAGGGCGGGGTATAAATCCAATCTCCTCCTCCTCCTCCTCCTCCTCCTCCTCTTCTTCTTCTTCTTCTTCTTCTTCTTCTTCTTCTTCTTCTTCTTCTTCTTCTGTGAGTCCCCTACTGCAGTCTGAAGTGGTACAGTCCAGTCACAGGTTTACCATATCACTGAACTGGGCCAATACAGACCCAAATTCAGAGAAAGTTTATATGTGTGTATTTTGTTTTTGCCGTTTCCTACGTTACAACAAGCTGCACTTGGGTATAACATGTGTGCCAAGAAGGCCCATGTTTCTGTACAGCTATGTTATCCTTAGCAGTAGGCAAAGACCCTCTTTCAACCATGTCTGAATGTAGCAAACAGCTGGATTTAAAGAGTAGCATGACAAGCAGCAGCCTTTAGATAGCATTCATTGTCTGTTGGTAACAGGAGGAGAGCCACAAAGGTCAGAGGCTGGTAGATCAATGGATTCCGGGGTATTTTTGTCTGCCCACCCATTCACTCCCCATGGCAGCTGTATGAAGTGGGGGGGGGTGTTTGAGAGAGAGTTGAGTAGAAACTTTCTTTTACTCACGGATTGCTTTAACTTTATCCTAGCAACCTTTTCTGTGCTGGGTCACTGCCCTAAGAACTATGAGATGGTTACAGTTATGTATGTGCTAGTGCTTTATTGGGCCTCTGTACGTACATAATGTACGAAGGAAGGAAGTCTGGTTTATTCTACCCATTTTTATGAGCTGAGCTGAACCAAATTATTTCAGGGCCTTACAGAGGTTACATTAGGGTGGACTGAATATGGGTGGGATTTTACTCCCAAACCCTACCCCGTCCTGCACACATTCAGCCAAACATCTGATCTGAGACCATGTGCATAAAGAGTTTACCCTAATATTACATCTGTATGCTCCTTTTGTCAGTGGACATGACAAGGTAAAACAGAGAAGTGAATGTGTCAGCCTGTTCTCAGATGACAACTATTTCTAGTGAATGTGCTGAAGTCATTCAATATATAGAAAAGACAAAGGATTGTGGGAAATCAGTCTTGAAGAAGAATGGAAACCCTAAGCATTCTCTTATAATTCTTGGAAATTAGAGGCACCTCCTTCCTGAGTTGTATGGCCTAAAACATCAAATGCCCAGGGCTGGGTTTACAGAGGTCTCTGTGCATGCTTCTTGCAAGAGCTCCATTGAAAGCACTAAACTTGCAGAGACCTAACTTCCCACTGTTGTCAAAAGCACTCTCCGTGGATTGTGCCCAGAATGTCCATTTGTTTCATTTGGATTAGGCTTTTTTCTGGGAATAACTACTTTTCTAGAACATGTTAAGGATGCCAAAGAATGTCATGAAAGACATTTCCATTCCAAAGCATTTATATCTAGTGGGCCCGACCTGGTGAAACTCTCTGCCTAGTGACATTAATGAAGTTCTGCAGGGCCTGTAAGGCAGAGATGTTCCACCAGGCCTATGGGTGAGGACAGCGATGGTTTTCCACCCTGCTTGCCCCCTCCCTTCTCACCTCCCCCACATATCACAGGATAGTGATAGGATATATCCGTCTTAAGGCCATATTGTTATAGGGTTTACTGTTTTAACTATTTTTAATTTGATTTGAATGTATTTGTATAACCGTTGTACACCGTCCTGAGCCTTGTTTCACAGGGGAGGGACGGTCTATAAACCAAATTTATAAATAAATAATCTACTTTAATCTTTTTTTCCATATGCCCTCTATTTGGGAATGTTGATCCAGGGAGTGCTTCCTGAGTACTAATGCTTTGCAAGTCTGCTTTCACACACATTGTATAATGCAGTTTCAACCCATTTCAGCAATTGTTGCGACTGGATTTTTCCCTTTCACGCAGGAAAATCCAGTTGCAATTGATTGCTTAAGTTGCCTTGAAAAGGTAATATCCAGAGGTCATTTCGGGGGGATCGCGGGGGATCGCAGTTCCCCCGGGTGAGGTACGGGGGGTGGGGCACACGATGAAGCCCCACCCCCTGTTTCCGGCCGCCCCGCTTCTGGCCCTCATTCAGCCAGGAGGAGGCAGGAGAAGAGGGAGGGTAAGTTGCTTCCTCCCTGCCTCTCCCCACCCCTGCCTGCCTGGGGCCAGGGAGGGCCTTCGTGGGGCTTCCTTGCACTCCCGCTGGCCAGCACCATTGGGGGCGGGGTGTGTGGCCTTATGACACACTTCCGGTGATGTCAGGGGGTGTGGCATATGCTAATGAGTTATGCTAATGAGCTCCCCTAGCTCTTTTTCTACGAAACGACCCCTGGTAATATCTAACGTCAAACAAATTAACATGTTCTGACAGGTGAGAGCATCAGATTGATTGGCCACTGATCAGAGTACCTAAGTTGATGGAGTCAAGGAACCCTCTAGATATGTTTGCCTGGGCACACAGAGCAGGTGCATTCCCAGACAGGACTTGATCTGAGCCAAGTTTTATCATGCAATGACTCCCTATCGAAGCAAGTACAGGGTGCTTCTGAACATGTGCAGAGTGCCTTTCTCAGACTGCAAAGTCCCCACTGCTGAATCCAACCAAATCTTGGAATTGGAAGAAACCTTGTGGCGTCCAAGTGAAGGGCAGTCCTCTCCTTTTAGGAATTATGTTGTGGTCAACAGGGTTGAAGGCATGGAGAGAACTATTTCTAAAGGCAGATGTGACAGCTAGAAAATAAAGGGGGGAAAGATCGAGTGGAATCCAGGGTTTCTAAATCCAGGTTTTGGAGCAATCCCACTTCTGCAGATTATTGCCTATCCTTGTGCTCAGACTTCAAATATCTAAAGAAGCAAATTCTCACAGTCATGCCTTATTCTATTATTTTTATCTTTGCATTCGAGGTCTGAAGGGAATGGCCATTCACCTAAGACAAAATCTTATATATTTGTGAATGTTTGTATCTTCTTCCAAGGACAATCTCATGTTCCCTGCTGTGCTGACACACCATCCGGTCTCATGCTATCTTGATGACTCTGAAGGATATACAAAAGCACACAGTGCAAGAAATGTTCAGACAGGAAACTTCATTGTCTCTTAATTCCTTGTCTGCATTTTTTACATAGATACTGACCAGGCTTTCGCCTTCTCTTCCAGGTCAGCAAACAGTGCCTCCAAAGGTGACTGTCTTCCCACCATCCCCTGAAGAAATACAGACCAGAAGCAAAGCCACCCTGGTGTGTCTGATGACGGAATTTCATCCAGGGGTGGTCCAGGTCGAATGGAAGGCCGACGGCAACCTCATCACGGAAGGAGTGGAGACGACCAGACCCACCAAGCAGAACGATAAGTACCTGGCCAGCAGTTATCTGACTGTGAGCGGATCGGACTGGAAAAGCCGGGAGACCTACACCTGCAAGGTGACGCACCAAGGACAGGTCATCGAGAAGTCGGTGAAGAGCTCAGAGTGTCCTTAAAGCTTGGGTGACTCAACAGCACCCCTCCTGCCAGTGTCCCTCAGGAGGAGACAGTCCTCCATGATGCTGAGAGTATCCCCCACCCAATTTCCTCCTCATGCTAGTTTGATAAATTAAGGCTGATTTCTGTCCTATGCAGTTCCATCCCCATACTTCCTCCATGTGTATTTCCCAAGAATACCCTTGTATGTCAGCTTCTACTGTTAGCAGATTAATAAAATTTGATACATTGAACGGGTGTCATTTCTTGATAAAATGACTCTTTCCAGCTTTTTCAAGCTAGGTGTTTACATTTTTGCTACTCTTGCACAATTGGTTTCACCTGAAGGAAGATGTCCTTACTTAGGCCAAAATCTTCCCTATCTGACAGAAGTCTACTCTAATTAATTTTTGCAGCTCTGTGACAAAGCCTGGGTGTAGAAGAAGCGGAGCAAACACTGACACTTTCTAGTCTGGCCCCTTGCGTACATGTGCCAGTTTCAGTCTGAAGTTATGTAGGCCGTTCTACCACGTCAGGTCTCTATCGCTTCAAGACCACTTAGTTCTGTTGCATGTCTAGATCACACCTAAGAGAAAATGAAAGCCTTTTCAGCTCATGCATCAAATCCATATCTTTTTTAAAAATACAAGGTGAACTATATGCAGTTATGGGACAGGATATGGGTTAGAGGTTTGAGCTTCATCTTTGAGGAGGGGCTATGACTCAGTGGTAGAGCATCGCTTTGGGGAGGGGCTATGATTCAGTGGTAGAGCATCTAGGTCCCAGGTTCAATACCCAGCACCTCTAATTAAGGAACAGGTAGCAGGTGATGTGAAAGACCTGAGATCCTGGAGAGCCACTGCCAATCTGGGTAGACAGTGCTAACCTTGCTGGACCAAGGGCAATATAAGACAGCTTCATGTTCCATCCCCACTTTGAGGCCATTCTGAATTCTTCAAAAGCCTGTCCTTATTTTGTACAAAAGCTTGACCTCATTTTGAGAGCCAGTTTGGTGTAGTGGTTAAGTGTGCGGACTCGAATCTGGGAGAGCTGGGTTTGATTCCCCACTCCTCCACTCGCAGCTGCTGGATGACCTTGGGCAAGCCATAGATCTGTCAGAGCTGTTCTCTCAAGGACAGTTCTGGAAAGAGCTCCCTCAGCCCCACCTACCTTAATCCCCTTCCCTCCCCGAAGGAGTCTCAGAGCGGCTTAGAAACTCCTTTGGGTAGTGAAGGGCGGGGTATAAATCCAATCTCCTCCTCCTCCTTCTTCTACACAGCACTGCCAAAAGACAGTTTATAATGACAAAATGAAGCTGTTCTAATGTGTCACAGATTTCAGTCTCTTGTTCCCAGCCACTGCTCCTTCAAGCTTTTGGTGTATTTTTCACCAAGGTTTTTTGGTGATGTTGTATTTTTATAGGCATAGAAAATCGAAGGGTGTTAGGTATGGGTACGGCAAAGGAATGTGTGAATGATGAATACCACAAGCATGCTCTGATCTGCAACTCAACATTTTCCCCAAAGTTAATGTGTTGGCCTGAAGCCCCCATCCACCAAATGTGGGTTCTACCCATGCTGAATAAGAAGCAGCAAGAGCCCTGATGGGTCCGGTAAAAGATCCATCTAGTCCGGTATCCTGTTTCCAAAAATAGCCAGCTAAAGATGTCTAAAAGCTGTCATTGATAGTCCTACCCTCTAGAAAGAAATCTAGTTCTCTTGTAACGTCATCTAAGCAAATGGATTTGGGTTTTTTTTTACATGCCATTATTTGTTCAGAGTCCTTTGTTGAAGAACAGTAGGGTTTATTTTTTAAAGTCTTAACTGAATGAACCAATGAATGACCATTGTTATGTGAGAGACAATCATAACTGTGCAGGCCACTCATTATTTTATCATTCTCATTCTAGCTAGCCTGGTCCTTTCCTTCCAGCCACTCATTTGATCTCTGCATGGGTTTGCTGTGGAATAAACAGCATCAATAGCTTGGGCACAATGGGTTTCAGGCTGACAGAAGCAGGAAAGCACAGGTTAGCCGGCAGAAAGAAACATACCAGGACATGGGACTAGTTTGGCTAGGATTGGAAAATCCATCCAGTGATTGCTAATTCCAAAGAGCCAGCAAAATTTGCGGACTAGTAGAGGCATCTTTTTGCAAATGCTGTAAGGTATTCATGAGTGGCCTCGATTAGGGCAGAATGGAGCCATTTTAGTTCATTGTTTTATATTCACTGAGGATCTTTGATCCTATTTGTTTTATTGGTTTTGAGATGCTTTAAGGCTGCACCTGAGATTACCTCTGGGATATCTGTACACCTAAAATGCATGCATAGATACAGCGGCTCCATTAGATCTACTGCCTGACTCCAAAAATTAAAAAGTACAGAACTCCTACCCCAGATCCCATATGATCATCCTAACCCTCTGTTACATTTACATCCCTTTCTTTCTTCTGTCAATACCAGAGCATATGGTATGGCCCTGTCATGTATTATGGGCTCATATTTGAAAATAACCAGAGGTCATTTCGGGGGGGAACTCGGGGGAACGCAGTTCCCTCGGGTGAGGTGCAGGGGGCGGGGCACATGACGAAGCCCCACCCCCTGCTTCCGGCCCCCCTGCTTCCAGCCCTCATTCAGCCAGGAGGAGGCAGGAGAAGAAGGAGGGTTCATCAAAGCCTCTCTTCAGGTAGAGAGCGAACGTATCAGGCAGAAGACTTCACCGGAGACTTTGGCTTGGTGGCACTTTCAAACCAGGGAGTGTCCCATGCGTCTGAGGAGTGGCACATGTAGGGAGGACTGTACCATATACTACTGGCCCATTGTCTATGTCAGGTCTTAAGCAGACAAGCAAACACAAAGGAAGCTTCCCTCAGATTCTCTTCCACTAATCAAATAGCACAGAGGTTGCATTCCTCACTACCTTCCAAAAAATATAAAAGGTGCCTCTTTTATCAATATTGCCACTGATCCCTGTGTTATGATGAGGTAAGTTCCTCCCCACTAAGAGCTGGGGATAATGAAAGGAGCACAGTGCTATACGGAAGATAAGTTCAAATGTCAACTGAAGGAACATGTAAAAAAATGTGCCACGGCAATGACTTTATGGAAAAGGCACAGGAAGTGTCCACTGTTCTCCACGCATTCCACCGAGAGACCGTATTAACCATATTATTCTGCATTGCTACACAGTTACGGCAGAAGCAAGCCGTGCACAGCTCAGATTGGCCATGACTAGTACGGTCATGAACGTCATGAACATCAATTCCACAGAATAAAACTGATTTTGCTTTTGAGATGAACAAACATAGAATCATAGAATCACAGAGCTGGAAGGGACCATACAGGCCATCTAGTCCAACCCCCTGCACAATGCAGGAACAGCCTACAGCATCCCTGACAAGTGTTGGTCCAGCCGCTGCTTGAAGACTGCCAGTGAAGGGGAGCGCACCACCTCCCTAGGCAGCTGATTCTTCTCTAGTCTAAACATTCCCAAATCCCTCAGCCTTTCCTCATAGGGCTTGGTCTCCAGGCCCCCGAGAGTGAATGCAAATGCTTTTATCTTCACAACAATCCTGTGAGGTGGGTTAGACTGAGAGTGGCTGTCCCAAGATTACTCAGGGAGCATCGTGGTTGAGTGGGGATGAAAGAGGGTCTCCCCAGCCCTAGTCTGGCATTTGGATAAATGTAACACTGATGAACGCATATTTAGTAATTGTAATATAGTATGTTAACATTTGAGGAGACCAGACTAGCTGGAGCATGGAGCAAGGAGAAGATGGATGTCAGAATCAGTGTGCAGTTGTTATGGAACAATGATATTATGGTTAATACCCAACACTAGTAAGCTCCTGTTGGAATGTACAGGAAAGCTATGGACACAATGGCCCATTGAGAAATTTCTGCACCAAGACTGTGCAATTTCTGCACCAAAAAAAAAGGGCCATGACTTCATTATGTGATCAGAATAAATTATAAACCTGTGGGATTGGCTTCTGCATAAACATGTTCAGGACTGAATTATACAGAACATTCACACCTGTTTGTTTAGTTCTTATCTTTAGCCATGCAGCCATTGCACACAATTGGAGAACCAAAGGCATAGATCAACCACACATCGGATGTGCAGTCGCACCATAGGCAATGCTGATTGCACATATTAACTGCGCATCACCATGTGTCCAAGAACAACTGACCCATACTAAGTGCTAGTATAGCAGACACAGATCTACAGTAGAGGAGCCACCAAACAGATCACTCCAGGATATCACCAACCAAGATGGTGGCATGCACTGGTTCAGAATAAGCAAAATTCCCTCCGTGTGAAACAGATAAACTCTTTCCTGCTCCACTGTTACTATCACCAGTGGGACTGTGTATTTCTTCAGGAATCTCACCATCACCTGGCAATGATGAAGATTTGGGAGATGCTCGTTTCTGATCTCACCACATGGTTGAAACCCTCCTTTGCAAGGGAGGTTTTTGCACAGCCACGTGTCACTGTGGGATGTCTTCGATGGGGGACCCAGCTGACCATCCTCAGTAAGTTATCAAAATCTTCCTATATCGCCTTTTCCAATGCAGTTTTCCATTTCCAGATTATGTTTCTTTTTTGGTCCATTTAACTAAGCATGCCAGGTACACTTTTAATTTATTATACTGTCATTGATTTCTGTTCTCTCTGCTTCTTTGCTCTGAGTGCCTCTTGCACAAACTAAATTCCACTTTCTAAAGAAAATGTCATTTTTATGTTGCATCCTCTTCAGTGGAGTTCAGCCTTTCCAGATCCAGGATCTGCCTTTAACATGAGATCCACTTTAAATATTTTCACTGTATCTGTCTTTTCCTTCTCCATTCCCTTCTTTTTCTGCCTGTCTTTTTCCCCTCTCTTCCTTCTCTTCCCTTTGTCTTTTTCCTTCTCTCTTCCCTTCCTTTCTGTCATCCTCTCCCATTCCTTCTCTTCCTTTCTTTTTTCTTCTCCCTTCCCTTCTTTTCTGTCTTTTTCTTTCTCGTTTCCCTTTCCTTCTGTTTGTCTTCAGACAAAGGAGTGATATCTGTGAGTGCCATTTGGTTTGGAAATCATAATATTGAGGAGAGGGGACTCTTAAGATGCCACATCTGCCATTGCGAGATTTTAGAGTCCTATGACTGGAACTCCAGTTGTGTTATTTTGCCCTAAAAAGCTTTCATGGGGGCCCCAGTGTGAATCAGCCGCAACACTGAGGAGGGGAGTTACTCTTTGCCATGTGCTTTCCCCTCTTCACAAATGCTCCCCTGGCTGGGTCTGCTTTTAGACCCAGTAGGAATAGAACAGGCACAACACCAGAAACTTTTGTTTTTCCCAAGTGGGTCACCTTTTATCAGGAAAGCAGTCCAGGAGTCGCAGTTGGGCAGCTGTGTTAGTTTGTGATAGTAGAACAAAATGTGAGTCCAGTAGAACCTTGAAGACTAACAACATTTTCCAGGGTGTATATTTCCATGACTCAAAGCTCTGACCTTTCACTCATGAGCTTATACCTTAGGAAAATTCGTTGGTCTTTAAGGTGCTACGGGACTCAACTTCTGTTCTTCCAGCAAAACCTAGAATTTGGCTGTTGGTATACAAATTGTGTACTTTCTTCAAAGCTAGAGGCAGGGATCACATCTAGATAGACAGCCATTGTTGTTTTACCTTAGAGCATGTCTCACTAGTTCATGATGACCCTCCAGTCGAAGACCAATGATCTAGTCCATTTTAGTTGAAGGGCCCTTTTAGAACTAAGTATTATTTAGGAAGATCTTGGTGAGCTGATTACAATGTGGTGAGTCAGACCTCATCTGGCATTCCGCATCCAGTTTTTGGCACTGTACTTTAAGACACATGTAAACAAACTGGAACAGATTCAGAGGAGGGCAATGAAAATGGCCAGAGGTCTGGAAAACGAGTTCTGTGACAAGAGGTTGAAGGGTCTAAGTGTGTTTAGTGAAGAGAAGGTAGGGTTGCCAGCCTCCAGGTGGGGCCTGGGGATCTCCTGCTTTTACAACTGATCTCCAGCTGACAGAGATCAGCTCGCCTGGAGAAAATGGCTGCTTTGAAGAGTGAACTCTATGTCATTGGACCATGCTGAGGCCCTTCCCCTCCCCAAACCCCACCCTCTCCTGGATCCACTCCCAAAGTCTCCAGGTACTTTCCAACCCAGACCTGGCCACCCTAAGAGAAGGGTAAAAGGTAGAAGAGGTGGGGCATGATTGCAGTTTTCAATTAAATGAAGGAGTGAAGATTTGTTCTCTGCTGTTTCAGAGAGCAAGGCTAGAGGTGAGGGACACAAGCTATGGGGGACAGTTTTCAGATGAACATTAGAAGGAATCTCTTAATGGTGATAACCACTCAGCAATGGAAGCAGTTACCTGGTGGGGGGGGGGGCTCTCCCTTGCTGAATGTATTCAAGCAGACGCTGGGTAGCTAGTTGGGGGTGCCCTAGCTTTGGATTCCCTGCACTGAGTAGGGGGGGTGGACTACTTAGCTGATAGATGCCCCTTCTAGATCTATGATTAATAATTGAAACCAAGGGCTCCTCATAAACTTCACAGCCCTTTCAAATGGCTCTACCCATGAGCCAGCTTTTGCCATTTGCATGCATGTGATAGACTGATACATGACTGGCTTGGGATGATGCAGTCTAATATACAGATGGTTTTATGACTGGCAGGGGGGGTCCGGCAAGATCCTGCAGATGGCTAGGCAGTTGGACATTAGGAGAAGAGTCCTAACTATAAGAGCAATTTGGCACTGAAAGCAATTAACTTAGAGCATGATAGACTCTCCTTTGCGGGTGAACTTTCTCTTTCTCGGGACCT
This sequence comes from Gekko japonicus, assembly GCF_001447785.1. NCBI lineage: Eukaryota > Metazoa > Chordata > Lepidosauria > Squamata > Gekkonidae > Gekko > Gekko japonicus. The sequence continues at coordinate 21,750 of NW_015171621.1, forward strand.
TATCCTGAGCTCTTTGACGGAATGTCTGGATAAAAATGTGACAGACAGCTTATTCATGGAAAGCCACTATCTCTCTGGTGTTAAATTATGTTGCCACAAAGTGTGGCAACTGGAAACAGCTGTTGGGTTGGAGGGCTTCCCCCCCCCCAAAGGACTAAGGGTGAATTCACGTTGGATTGATCTATCAATGGCTATTTGCCACAAGAGTTAAATAGCACTTCCACGTGCAGGAGTAGTTTAACTGTAGTTACAACATGACAAGGGGCTAACAACTGGGGGAGCAGGCTTTTACTACCTGGTGACACCTGCTGGTGTATTTTCCAGAGGCATCTAGTTGCCCCTGGTGTATTAGGATGAACAACACCTGGCTTTAAATGCCTTCCCACAATGTCCACATTGGCCCAATCTGTATTTAGTGGCAACCGGAAACAGCTGCTGGGTTGGAGGGCTTTTCCCCACCAAAGGACTAAGGGTGAATTCATGTTGGATTGATCTATCAATCGTTATTTGCCACAAGAGTTAAATAGCATTTCCATGTGCAGGAGTAGTTTAACTGTAGTTACAACATGACAAGGGGCTAACAACTGGGGGAGCAGGCTTTTACTACCTGGTGACACCTGCTGGTGTATTTTCCAGAGGCATCTAGTTGCCCCTGGTGTATTAGGATGAACAACACCTGGCTTTAAATGCCTTCCCACAATGTCCACATTGGCCCAATCTGTATTTAGCATTGCTCTTATAGTTGGGCCAATTAAGAGGCAGTGGGTCTCTAAACACCAGTTGCAGGATAGAAGGCAACATCTGAGAAAGCCTCGTACCTTCACACCCCAAAGGTGGACTTGAACACATATAGGCAGTGGATCTCTAAACACCAGTTGCAGGATAGAAGGCAACATCTGAGAAAGCCTCGTACCTTCAAACCCCCAAGGTGGACTTGAACACGTGAATCTCCCTTACAGTGAGGCAAACCATTGGTCTATCAAGGTCAGTACTGTATACCCTGACAGCAGCTCTCCAGGGTCTCAGGCAAGGTTCTTTCACATCACCTGATTATTTTAACTGGAGAAACTAGGAACTGAACCTGGAACCTTCTTATGCAAAGCAGATTGTCTACCACTGAACTATGGTGCCACCAGTATCTGGCTGGACTAGACTGACCCTTCGCCCAATCCAAATATAAAGCCATCTAAACTAGTAGCCATTTCCGTGTGGCTGTAAATTGCCTAATTTAATGATGGAAGGCTGATGCAGAAAGATAACAGTTGTCTTTAGCAAGCCACGGGGTGCTCCTCCTTCATTCTGTTAAGATGTCTCTGTATTGGAAACATTCCATGGGAAGAAACATCCTTGGCTCTCTAAAATACTTACCTTTGCATTTCCCAAAGGCACTCATATGCAATCAGCATTTCCACAGAGCATTTGGAAACATGGGAACACTCCTATTGGTGGGGGAAGCCATTACATGGGAATCAGCCCCCAGAATGTTATCTCATGAGGCTGTGGAATCATACTGAAACAGGATTATTTAAAAAGTTTCTACCTTTTATTCATGCACTAAAAAGATCAGGGATGTAGAGTTTTTTAAAAAAACTTTTGTTACAATCCAGCGGTCTTTTAATGACGCAAAATGCACCCAACGTTCTTGCAAGTTTCTCCTGCTTGGAATAGAAAACTCACTTATTATTGATTAAAGCATTTGCTAGGACTTGAGGCCTTAAAGAAGGAAATAACAGCTGAATAATACATTAATGGAGAGTACAGCACACTACAGAATTATTGCACAGATTCCTGGCCTCTGGTATGTTATGAATCAGCTTAGCAGCAATAAAGAAGTAGTTTTGACTCCTGTTTAGAAAGGATTTAAAATCCAGTGGTTTAAAAATGCACTGTAATTTTCTGAGAACAGCCACTTCTATATTAGTGATGGCAAAAGTCTGTAGTTTCAAGATCACTCACACCAGGGACAGCCAATTGGCAGGCTGGTAACAGGATCTGCCCCCTTCTCCAAAGCAACTTTATCTAGCCTCAGATGGCCATACCAAATTGAACCAAGGTTAACTTTGGCCCCAGTCACACGGCAAAGTTGCCACGGGAGAGGCACGGATGGTGGACGGATTATCCGGGGGCGATCACACCCCAACATCTGGGAAGTGGAGCACACCCGTGGCTTACCGCCGAAAATGTACGTTAAAAAACTAGTACCTCCAAAGTACTAGTAAACGTTTGCCACGGGCTGCCTCCAGACTCCCGTGGTGTGATCGCGCCAGCGTGCGGTATTCCCCTCCGGTCCCTCATTAACCCACGGGCGCCGAGGGAAGGACCTGTGGTGTGCCACCGGCGGGTCTGATCGCGTAATCACGGATCAAACTGCACCGGGGCAATTAGCCATGCCCCCCCCCCGTGATATCTGGCCCGTGTGCCCGGGGCCCCTGTAGGGTTTTCAAGGCACCTGCCCGTGTGACCGGGGCCTTTATTTAATCAAGATGAATAAAAATGTTGCATTCATATTGGGTGCTCATTCTAGAAAGAGAAAGCTTTACCTAACCTTGGTTGGATTTTTAATTCTAGTTTTCCTCAAAGGCCTTTAAGACTGTAAACATACACACACAAACATTTTAGTCTTGCAACATCCCTGTAAAGTAGGTTAGACTGAGAGATTATGTCTGTCTCAAGGTCAAAAGATCAGCCTTACTGGATTGAGCCAAAGGCCAATTTACTCCAGAATTCTTTTCCCCCAGTGTCCAGGCAGATATTTCCAAGAAATCCAGAAGCAGAGCATGAAGTCAAGACAGCCCTGCACTTCTCACTTGCCCACACACACAGGTACAGTGCTTCTGAACATGGAGGTTCTTTGAGCCATCAAAATAAGTGAGCAGACAGATACGAAACCGATGTCTCATTAATCCTCATCCTATGCCATGCCTGGTACACTGCACAACTTTTCTTGAGGGATTGTTGCAGGATGCGCATGTTTGCGTCAATCAACACTACCTATCGCTTCAAACTTTACATTCCCTCGTAACTGAGTACTGCATCATTTAATTTTTCAATATATCTGACACAGATTTTTTTCCTGCAATCCTCTCTTTCTCAGCCACTCTGCATCTCTCTTTCTATTCTCTTTCTTCCAGCTGCTTTCTTCTTTATCTATTTCACCCACTTTGGATTTTCCCTTCTCTAAAAAAAAGAGAGAGAGAAAAAGAAAGAAAAAGCAGCAGAACATAAGTCCCGCACGTGTAATCCATCTTTGCATTGGTTGTAATATACTTTGGGTACCCACCAGATCATCCAGGATCAAAGCACATGTCCCCCTTAACAAGAAATGCCAATTTCATTATGGCAGAATGTTGCAGAGGTAAAAGGTACTGTAAGGAAGCCATCATGTGCTTCAGGAAGGTGTTTGTTATAAGCAGTTTGTTATAAAATCACTGGAATTTCTGATACACTAAAATATAGGTGGATTCTTGGACTTGGCACGAGTGTAACAGAAACGTCTACTGATGTTGTTACCTACACAAAGTGCCTACACAGAATCCATGATGTGATGGATCACATGGGCTTTATTAGAAGGTCGGGGATGAGGGGTACGGTTGCCACTGAGTGGTACATATCCTTCCATGAATCCCTCTTAAGTGAGTTGCAATAATGGCCACTCCATGAATAGTAAGTGGTCCCTGATTTAGGATCACTCATATGGAGGTGGAGCCTGGTAAGGGTGGGTTTAGGGGAAGGGAGAAGCTTCAGCAAGGATGTGATGCCAAAGAATCCACCCTCAAAAGCAGCCACTTTCTCCGGAGGAACTGATCTTTGTAGCCTGGAGACACATTGTAATTCCAGGAGATCTCCGGGCTCCACCTGGAGGCTGGTAATCTGACTTGGACCAGTCCCTCACTCTCAGCATAACCGACCTCACAGGACTCTTGTTGTGAGGATAAAATGGAGGAGAATGTTGCAAGCTGTTTAGGGTCCCCATTAGAGAGGAAAATGTGGCATAGTTATCTGGCCTGGGACCAACATATCTTCAGAACCGTCTCTCCCAATATGTCTCCCAGACAGCATTATGCTCTATGGACCAACATCTACTGGTGATCTCTGGCTTGAAGGATGTCCACCTAGCCTCAACCAGAGCTTTTTCAGCTCTGGCATCAGCCTGGTGGAACAGTCTCCTGAGTAAGATCCGGACCCCGCGGGACTTAATACCGTTCCTCGGGGCCTGTAAAACAGAGGTGTTCCACCAGGCCTACGATTGAGGCAGCAGAGACCCAAATTATATTGGCCTCCCCCTGCTCTGGCTATTCCATCTGCCCAGCCCCCTCAACTTTAGTTATACCTACCTGTACACACATAGGGGGCCCCAGGAACAGGTGGATTTTGGTGCCAGCAAAAATGGCTTATGAGCAGTGTTCCCTCTAAGCTGAGTTAGTGTGAGCTAGCTCACTGTTTTTTAGCCTCCAGCTCACACATTTTTGTCTTAGCTCAGGAAGGATGGCTCCAGAGCAAACTAATTTATGCAGGAGCCAAATTGCTCGCTCACAACTTTAATGCCAGCAGCTCACAAAGTAGAATTTTTGCTCACAAGACTCCATGGCTTAGAGGGAACATTGGTTATGAGTATACATTGAGACTGATTTTAAACTGTTGCTTGGTTTTTAATTGGCTTATTGTATGTTGTATATTGATGTAACCTGCCCTGAGCCTGCCTGGGCTTAGAGTGGGCTAGAAGTCCAATAATAAATAATTAAATAAATAAATATTTAAACAAATGTTTGTTATTCATTTTCCTGGGGTAGTCCTATCAAAGTTGCAAAAATCAAAGCTTGCTTTTATTGTGGCCAGCTATACCGTTTGATATTGGCACACATCCATCTTGAATACATGTTTTTCGATTTGTACGTGGCTGGCCTAAAACTAAACAGGCCACGTCTGCAATGCTACGAGCCAATGGAGGCTGACTGCATGTCATGTTCAGCTTGGTCGGAAAGTATCACTCCCAACTGTTAACTGAAAGAGGTTTCTGGATGCCTCATGCGAGCAGGTGTGTGATGCATGAACAGTTCTGAGCTCAAGGATGTGGAGGAGACCACAACCCGGATTTCAGTCCTGAGAAACGCTCCGTCCATGAGCAATCAAGATATGAAAACAGTTAGTCGAAAGAGATGCAGAAGGCACCATGAGCCCGCTGTGCTATAGGAGTCAGCAGGATGGAAGATATGGTGGGTAGTGGGGGGTGGGATGGAAAATAACTAAATGATGGCCAGCTAATCACTGTGTTACTGCAAGTGGCAGGCCGGGCTATTTTGGGGCAGAAGTCATCCTCAGGTTCACTGGTTTTATTCGATCCAGCAAGCAGGCATTACTTCAATACAGTTTCACAAAAGACAGAGATATCACATCTTTGATGAAGAATCAAATCTTGATCAATGTACTATGTCAAGACTGCTGTAGTTTAGGAGGGCAAAACTGTGGGGTCATATGGAGATCTGCCGGTCATGTGTTTTGTTTCCATTTTGGCTACACCTAGAAAATGTGAATGAGGGAGAAGAGGGGTTCTTTGCCCAGAGGCCAATAGCGGACTCTCAGCTGTCCTGTTGTATTGACAAAAACACTCTTTTAAGACCCCAATTCTTATACCAGAGATTGTTGCCAAAGTGTTCCAGCATTTAGTAAGGGGTCTGAACCCCTAAAGAATGACAATTCCCAAAAGTCATACTAAAATTTCAAACAAGTCATTCCCAAAAGACAAAATTAGGGGTAGTTACTTAAAAGAAATCAGTGTTTATCTGAATCATTTATAAGCCACATTTCCTGGAACCTTATTTTTTTAAATTACAACCCAAGAATCAGGAAATAGCAAGAATTAACAATAGAACAGCTCCCAAACACAATCGGTTGGACCCAGCCAACATTTTAAAATCAATCTCTCCCAATTCCCCTCCTTGCTACCCACCCTAACCTGCATGACTTCTAGAGTTGCCAACATCAAACTGGGACCTGAAGATCTCCCAAAATGATCTCCAGACTACAGGTCAATTCCCCCAGAGAAAGTGGCTGCTCTGGAAGGTGGACTCTATGGCATCATGTCCCTGTTGAGCTCCCTTCCTTCCCTAACCTCTGCCTTCCCCAGGCTCCACCCACAAATCTCCAGAAACGGGAAATTTCTAAAAGTGGGGATAACCCTACTGTGACAACCCTACTTTGGTCTATGAAGGTCCCATAATCCCCAGTGTAGCTTTTCTTGGTTACCAAAGTGGACCCTCTCCTTCCTTTTTCTCTTGTGGAAAGGCTGGCTGAATCCATCCATATTACTAGAGCTAATCAGCCCAAACAGAACCTGGAGGCCATTTTCTCCACTCCCAGAGAACAACTGGCTTCAACAAAGGCCAGTTTTTAAAAAGTCTTGCAACCCCTTAAATAGAGGGAAGGAGGGAAATTGCCTTCCTCACTTCTACCTGCAAAACATTCCAATTGGAGAGAAGTACCCTTGGAAAATCCCTGGAGCAACCAGAATATTGCAAGTGTCCCATCCCCCCATTTCCTTACCCAGCTACTTACACACACACACTAAATAGCACACTTCCAATCAGTGTTCCCTCTAAGCTGAGTTAGTGCGAGCTAGCTCACAGTTTTTTAGCCTCTGGCTCACACATTTTTGTCTTAGCTCAGAAAGGATGGCTACAGAGCAAACTAATTCATGCAGTAGCCAAATCACTTACTCACAACTTTAATGCCAGTAACTCACAAAGTAGAATTTTTGCTCACAAGACTCCACAGCTTAGAGGGAACATTGCTTCCAATCCACTTTCAATCCACTGTGCAACTGGATATTACTATGTGAAATGGCAAAATCCACTTGCAAACAGTCCCTGAAGTGGATTGAAACCACATTATTTAGCATGTGTGAATCCTTAGCTTTTGTTCCTGCCATTTAAGCTCATTAAAACCCTCTATGGCTTAGAACCCAGGTAATTAAAAAACACTTTTCCCAATATGAAGTGGCCTGCTCTTTAAGATCTGCTTTGAAGGGACACATCTAGACATCCCCACGTTTAGAAATAAGGTGGGAAGCAGATGCAGTGAGGGGTTTTTCAATGGTGCCACCCTATTTATCAAATGCCAGTTCCAGACAGACGAGGAGGCTGTTCATATTGTGCTCTTTCAGGACCCAGAACAAAGCTACTTTCCAAGGATTTTAATGGCTGACGTGTTTTTTCTGTTTCTGTTTTAATTTTGCTGACTGTTTCTTTTTTTATCCCACATTTAAATACCCTGCCCTTTTTGTTGTTTTTTACTTTTTTTAAAAAAAAGTTCTTTTGCTAACATTTTTTTCAGTGTGGTTTTTTCAATGTGGTTCTTTTATTATAATTTTATCAGTAAGTTACTTTGGATTTCATATATGGGAAAACAAGATATAAATAAATAAAACTCTGACAGCAATCCTAAGCAAGACTAACCAGAAGTAAGTTCCCATTTTATACAATGGGGCTTGTTTCTGGGAAAGTGTTCTTTGGATGGCAGCCATTATATCCTTTCCTCTGCATCAATTCTGGTTGTAACGTTGATGTAATGGGAGCTGCAGGATCTATTTCATCTCTGCATACCTGATTAAAATGTACTGCAGGGGTCCCCAACCTTTTTGATCCTGCGGGCACCTTTGGATTTTGCCCCAGGGCAGTGGGCGAAACCATAAAATGGCTGCCGCAGGAGGTGGGGCCAACCACAAAATGTAAAGTAGTAAAGTTTAACAGGATGCCTTTTTAATGAACATATTGTTATAAGATATTTTATTGCACATGAACAGCTTGTCTTCAGTCACACAGTGACAATTCTTGCGCTATAGTGGCAGCTGCTGCCAAAAGCATTTTTTAAAACCTTCACAGCCGATCAAATCTCCAGTGGCCTGTCAGAACCCCAACTGGGCAAATGCCTCACCTGGCCTCACCCATTTTCTAAAAATACTTGGTGGGCACCAGGAAAAGTGCACGTGGGCACAGACACAATATTGGGGACCCTTTTTTGTTGTTGTTCAGTCGCACAGTCGAGTCCAACTCTTCGCGACGCAATGGACCAGATCACGCCAGGCCTTCCTGTCTTCCGCTGCCCTCTGAAGTTTGCTCTATTTCATGTTCGTTGCATCTATGATGTAATGCAAAAATCATCTGCATATGGATCTTGTAATCAACTTTGTAGAACTCTAGAGCTGTTTATAGAACGTTGACTTGTCCACAGGTGAGACCTACCTTATGCACTTCACATTTTTAGAACAGTGGGTACATCTACTGCCACTTGCCATCGATGAGGCTATCAGAGGGGTGGTAGGAAACAGCCATGCCCCATCTACTGTGCGTGGCTCCAACTTCAGGTTAAATCCTCCCCCTTCCGACTCCATCTGGCTTTAATTAATTAATTTATTCATTCATTCAATTTATATCCCACTCTTGGTGTTTAGTCATGCCGGCCACATGACCACGGAAACATCTTCGGACAGTGCTGGCTCTTCAGCTTTGAAACAGAGATGAGCACCGCAACCCTAGAGTCGGACTCGGCTGGCTTTCAAGCAAGGGAACCTTTACCTTTACCTTTTACTCCCCACTGAAGCAGGCTCAGAGCAGCTTACATAAAAATTCAACATATAAATACAATTAAAACCAGCCATAAAACAACCATAAAACAATCATAAACAGTCCAATTATCATAAAGTGCTAGAACAGTAGATCTCATAACAGTCATGCTGGTATTAAGGAGACCAACAGAAAGCAACCAACAGAGAACCCAACATTAAAATTGCATTTAATTTTAATTATAAACAACATTGTCTTTTGATTCCTCAGATCTACTCTGAGGAGTAGTTGACAAGTAGCTGACAAGTGGGGTAAAAGGAAAGCGATAATAGAGAAATGCATGAGTGTCTGATGAAGGTATCTGACAAAGGGGGCTTTGCCTCTCAACAGCGCATACCCCCAAAATCTGGTTGTTCTCTAAGGCGCTGCTGGACTCAAATCTAGCGGTTCTACTGCAGACCGACACCGTGGCCAAAGTGTGGCTTTTTAGAGCCGCCACACCCCTGCCTTCTGAAAGTGTGAGTGATTTTTGCACCAGCAGTACTGACCAGAAAAAGAACCCTCTGAGTCAACCCTCATAAGATAGAGTGGCGTAGGCCATTGCTGTTCAATCCTTGCCAAGCTGTAAAGCTTAGGGCCCAGATGGCTGTGTCAGAGATCGCAGATTTCTGTCAGTCTGTAAAAGGAGAATTGGATGTGCACACAGCTGCAATTTGGATCTGGGCCCTGCACAGGAAAGGAAGGGGAATTTAGCCCTTCAAGCCCCACTTAGTTTTGTCGACAGAAACTGGGCTTTTGGCTCCACTGTTGGCATCTCATAGGGGGGAAAGACAGGTTTTTACAGGGCACATTCTTTTTTTTTTCCTTTAAAACTGCAACAACACCATGAGAGTCCAGTGAAACCATTGACTGTAACATACACAAAAATAGTTTAAGGTGGGTAGCTGTTTTGGCCTGAAGCAACAGAACAAAGGCCCCAGTCACACGGGGGAAATTGATGCAGCCAAAGCTCTGGGTATAAGCTATCATGTGCATGCCCACTTCATCAGATAAATACAAAAAAAACCCTTCACTTTGCTTAGTTGTTTGTTCCATTTCTATCCTACTTCTTAACCAAAGTTTGAGTCCAGTGGCACCTTTAAGACCAACAAAGTTGTATTCAAGGTATAAGCTTTCGTGTGCAAGCACACTTCCTCAGATACAGTGAAACAGAATTTCCTCAAGCCCTACATACAGGAAGACGGGGGAGGGGCAGCCCTTAGGAAGGGCCGGTCAGAGCCAAGATGTAAAGTGAGATTGTATCAAGGTGGCCAGTAAGATCAATGAATGGCAGCAAATTAGTACAAAAATGTGAGAGCTGACACACTGATGTGAGAACAAAGCTTCAGTCCAGTGGCACCCCCCCTTCAGTCCAGTGGCTCAACCCTGGGTACATGCAAGAACAGAGAGACTCTGCATGTTACTGGCCTGACTGCTGCTCCCCCGTCTTCCTGTATGTACGGCTTGAGGAAATTCTGTTTAACTGTATCTGAGGAAGTGTGCTTGCACATGAAAGCTCATACCTTGAATAAAACTTTGATGGTCTTAAAGGTGCCCCACTGGACTCAAACTTTGTTCTGCTGCTTCAGACCAACACAGCTACCCCACCTGAATCTTAACCAAGGTGTTTGGCTTGGTACATACAGTTCCCTCTCCCCCCATTTTAATTTAGCCTCACAACTGACTGATCAGGTAGGCTAGGCTAAGAGTGTGACTCATGCAAGGTTATTCAGGGAGCTTCATTGATACAATCCTAAAAACAGGAGCAAGACCCAACGAATAATACAGAACTTCCTTCTGAGTAGATGTGCTTAAGTTCCATACTCTAGCTACTAGTCCATACTGCTGCTATTTGCCTGGAATGTAGACCGTGTTATTAAATTTAGCAAGCAAAGTCCAGAGAACAGCATCCAGGGCACAACTGAAGCCCTAGACAAGCTCCTCTTTCTCTGAGCAGAAAGGATACCACTCATCTCTGTACATGCCCCCAGCCTGCAGCTCTCTAATAATTAGAGTAGAGTGGACAAGCCTTTTTGGATCACACCAAGGGTCTACATAGAATCCAGCATCCTATTGCACACAGTGACCAGCAAGGGGCTTTCAGGAAGGGGAACGTGAAGGCAACAGTACCACAGGAAATGGTACCCAGAGGTACACTGCCTCTGAAATTCAGGTTGGAGAAAGATATCCTGTCTCTTTAATTGGTGGGATGCTATTTACCAGGTGCCGTCATCTGCATCCATGATCCACTGACCATTTCCACACTCCAAGCCTTTATTAATGGGACAGGGCATTTTTCCCCAGGCCAGTTGGCAACCCTATGGTCTGGTTCTATTTACTGATATGCTAGCCTTTATTAAATTTCAAGAATTTCAAAGGGATAATGGCCATCATCTAGGGTTGTCAGGTGCCCACTGGCCACTGGCAGGGGATGGGGGGGGTGTAGGGCTGCCAAATCCAGGTTGGGATATTCCTGAAGATTTGGGGATGAAGCCTGGGGAGGACAGGGACCTCAGTGGGGTACAATGAATTAGAATCCGCCCTCCAAATATCCATTTTCTCTAGGGAAACTGATCTCTGTAGTCTGGAGATGAGCTGTAATTCTGGAAGATCCCCAAGTCCAGCCTGGAGACTGGTATCCCTACCATCATCACATCTAATGGCAGTGAAGTCCATGTTTTTACTGACCCCGATGCTTCTTTTTTTACCCAAGGAAGAATCTTACACATCTACCAATCAGAACATTGATCACAGATATGTGCAAGACAGTTAAAAATGCTGGTCCTTTCTGCACTAGACCTTAAATCCTGGTTCAACCCTGTCCCCAAACTTACATTCTACACTACACTCAAGTTCACCTCTGTAATTATCTTGGGTAAAAAGATCAACAACCTCAGATATGCAGACGATACCACTCTAATGGCAGAAAGTGAAGAGGACCTAAAGAGCCTCTTACTCAGGGTAAAAGAGGAGAGTGCAAAAGTGGGCTTGACGCTCAACATCAAAAAAACTGAGATAATGGCATCCGGCCCCATCACTCCTTGGCAAATAGAAGGGGAGGTCATGGAAGTGGTGACAGACTTCACGTTCCTGGGATCCCAGATCACCACAGACAGTGACAGCAGCCATGAAATTAAAAGACGCCTGCTCCTTGGGAGGAAAGCGATGGCGAACCTAAATAGCATGATAAAAAGTAGAGACATCACCCTGCCAACAAAAGTCCGCATGGTCAAAGCAATGGTATTCCCAGTAGTGATGTATGGCTGCGAGAGTTGGACTATAAGGAAGGCAGAGCGCCGAAGAATAGATTCTTTTGAGCTATGGTGCTGGAGAAGACTCTTGAGAGTCCCTTGGACTGCAAGAAGATCAAATCAGTCAATCCTAAAAGAAATCAACCCTGACTGTTCCCTGGAAGGCCAGATAATGAAACTGAAGCTCAAATACTTTGGCCACCAAATGAGAAGAAGGGAGCACTCACTGGAGAAAACCCTGATGCTGGGAAAGATTGAAGGTCAAAGAAGACGGGGACGGCAAAGGATGAGATGGTTAGACAGTTTCATCGATGCAACGAACATGAAATTGAGCCAACTTCAAAGGACGGCGGAAGACAGGAGGGCTTGGCGGGAGCTGGTCCATGGGGTCGCGAAGAGTCGGACTCGACTGTGCGACTGAACAACAAGGTATTGTGTCATGAGTTGAACTCTGATAAAACCAGGGAGGAGATCCAAGTGCAGAAAGAACCAGCGCTGTCTCCCAGGCCTGACCTGCAATTTAATTTATTTTTCTCAAGTGAAAAGAGTCAAAAGGGCAGATAGCAGCATGATAATCACAGAGCTCAGGGAGTCTGATTCGAGCAGCTATTTGAAATGGGATTTAATTCTTAACCATAAGACACGTATCCAATAAAAGAAGGAAACTGTGTTTTTGGACATGGTCAGTAGTGAATTGTACAAAAGGATCAAATGCCTCCCCATTTGTCCACGCCCCACCTGGGTTTCAGTGCAGCTGTGCTGGACTCGGGGGAAACCCCAACTTCTAAAATTATTCCTTCTCTCTCATGAACGGCAAATCAGAAACTAGAAAACATAAAGCCAAACATCTCCAAAAAGGGAAGCGAAACTGTGTGAAGGGACCACTGACTCATGAAAGAAAGCAGCAGACAGCAAACATGTGCTACGTGGCACCACTGAAAAAGACGTTTTTCACTGCCTGATTTCACATCTTGCACAACAGTGATTAATTAATTGCCCAGTTTCATTTAAGAGCTGTTTTCCAAAAAAAATAAAATGTACTACGAGTAAGACCACTGTGTCAATAAATCCATAGAATCAAATAAACATGACCCTATGGGATTGCTTTTAAGTGCATACATTTCTTTTAGGTGCGTGTGACATATATAGCAAAGGTGAACACACAAAAAGAACCCTGTTGGGTCATACTAAGGTCCAGCCAGAGCCTGTGCATAATTTATCTGGGCTGATGCAAACTTGAAACATGGCTCCTACCCACCCCTGCACATACTTCCCCAAAGCACGTTCCATTCCAATCATGAAATCTCATGAATCATGAAAGAAACATGTCTGGTTCTGAAATAACATACACTGGTTATATTATCACCATGGGCCAGGGCTGGACCATGCGGACCCCCAGGCCCCTCATAAAGTTTACAACAACCTCTCCCATTGCTTGGGCCCTGACAACAGCCCAAAAATAAGGAAAGAGGGTCTTCCTGTGTTGATTACCTCATTGTCTGTTGCATTGGTTATTGAATGTCCCGTTTTGTTGATTGTACTGACTCACTATGTGTAATCCGCCTTGAGTTCCTGTGAGAAAGGCAGACAACAAATAAATAGGTAAATACCTAGAGGTTGCATTTGGCTGTCATGGCTTCACAGACCATTCCTCCATTAACCCCTTCTTTACCTCTATTTAAGCTTGACCCCTTCACCACATCTTACGGCAGTCAGTGCCATATTTTAAATACGATGCTCTATGTGCTGTTACATGTCTCTCATAAATCATCCTATTACAACAGAGAGTACAAATATTCCTCTCTGTCCACTCTAATATGAATCCCTAAAACGGTGTTATGTTTGAACCAAATCATTGTCTGGCCTTTGGTCATTCTTGCTCAGCATAAAGGATTAATAACTAATGGTCTCCTATGACAAGCAGTCGCCGGGGCAGGTAAAGGGCTTTCCCAGGGCCTTCAGCCTAGAGAGGCCAGTGCCTGAAGCAATGTTCTTCCTCTGCTCTATGGCCTCAGAACCCTGGGTCTCTTTATCACTCCCTCTAGAGAGCCAGTTTGGTGTAGTGGTTAAGTGCACGGACTCTAATCTGGGAGAACCGGGTTTGATTCCCCATTCCTCTACTTGCACCTGGCTGGATGACCTTGGGCAAGCCATAGTTCTGATAAGAGCTGTTCTTGAAAAAGAGCAGTTTCTGTCAAGAGCTCTCTCGGACCCACCTACCTCACAGGGTATCTGTTGTGGGGAGGGGAAGGGAAAGGAGTTTGTAAGCTGCTCTGAGACACATTTGGGTAGTGAAAGGTAAAGGTAAAGGTTCCCTTGCTCGAAAGCCAGTTGAATCCGACTCTAGGGTTGCGGTGCTCATCTCTGTTTCAAAGCCAAAGAGCCAGCGCTGTCCAAAGACATTTCCGTGGTCATGTGGCCGGCATGACTAAACACCAAGGCGCATGGAACGCTGTTACCTTCCCACCGAAGTGGTACCTATTTATCTGCTTGCCATTTCTTGCTTTCAAACTGCTAGGTTTATTATGAATTAGGTTTTATTATGATGCCACTCTTATTATGATGTTACTCTATGATGGCCCTGGTCACACAGAGCATTTGCCACGCTGAAGGCACAATTCTCTCGCGGAGTTTTCTGGCGTGATCACACCGGAACATCTGGGAGGCGTAGCGCTCCCGTGGTGAACCTGTGGCGTCCCGCCAAAAATGCACATTTTAAAAAGTACTTGGGACGACCTACTAGCAAATGGTTTGCCACGGACTGCATGCGGATTCCCCCGGTGTGATTGCGCCGGCGTGCAGCTTTCTTCCCCGTCGTCCCGTTTGCTGCGGGTGCCAAAGGAGGAAGCCTCCGTCACATCTGAATGCATAATCGTGGATCAAACTGTGATGGCGCAAATAGGCACGCCTCCCCCCCCCCCCGCGTTATCCGGCCCATGTGACCGGGGCCGTAGTTACTCTGCAATTTTAATTTTACTCTGCATGATTTTGTATTTAGATTACTGTGTCTTTATATATATGCCAATAAAAGGCTTTGGATGGGATGGGTGTCAAGTATTTCAAAACATAGATTCACCACAACAATATATCAAAGTGCAGGTTTACACTATGTAGAAACATTCAAACAGCAGCTTGTCAATTTCACAAACAGCAGTGTTTGTGAAATTGACCAGATGCTGTTTGAATGTTTATAAAATATTTATTTTATATTTATAAAATAGTATAGAAAAAAATTAAAAAGAAAAAGAAAAAGCACAAAATAGATTTACCTTAAGTATGTGTTTATTATACACAGTGTTATATATTTTTCTATACTCACCTAGAGGATGGCAACCCTACCTCCAGGACTTCTCCTTGAAAGTTACAGGGTTCATTTGGACTAGATGACGCCTTATGCATCAGAGCAGTACTTATGAGGTCATGCACCATTCAGACTCTGACTTCATATAGCTTTGGGTAAAGATGGCCAGACAACCGGAGATCAAATAAGTTTGTGTGCTTTACAGCCTTCCACACAGAGGCAGTAAACTTAGGTCTGGATTGTACAAGTTTTTGCTATAGTGTTGCACTTTGGGTACCAACAGTGTTCAAAAGGTGGGATACAAAAGCTTTTTATAAATAAACATTAATAGCACCATTTCAGACTATTGATGAGGGGGGGTCATACAACTGAATGCTCCCTTCTACAAACAAAAAAATTACCTGCATATAAAAATGAGCCTATTAGAGAGAACACTGGACTAGCCTCCATCTTGCTTGCATTTTTTTAAAGGCTACACACATGATTGTGAAGTGACAGAGACCAAATCTGGGTCAGCAGCAGGGCTATTTTTGGGCAGGAACACACAGGAACGGAGTTCCGGCTGGCTCCCGAGTTGGCCACGCCCAGCAGGAACTCATTAGCATAATAGGCCACACCCAACATCAGAAACTCATTAGGATTGGCTACATTAGGGGTGTGTGGCCTAACATGCAAAGGAGTTCCTGCTACAAAAAAAGGCCCTGGGTTTTGACAACAAACAAGGTAAACAGAATAAGAAGCAAAAGGTGGGTGTGGCTGGATAACCACACTTCTGGTAACATGGGGGTGCGGCCTAATGTGCTAATGAGCTGTGCTGTCAGGGGTGTGGCCCATTATGCTAATGTGTTTTGCTGTTGGGTGTGGCCTATTATGCTTATGAGTTCCTGCTGGGCTTTTCTACAAAAAGAGCCCTGGTCAGCAGTGAGAGGAGTCCAAAAAGCAGAAGAAGAGAAGAGATTGGATTTATACCCTGCCCTTCACTACCCAAAGGTGTCTCAGAGCGGCTGACAAACTCCTTTCCCTTCCCCTCCCCACAACAGACACCCTGTGAGGTAGGTGGGGCTGAGAGAGCTCTGACAGAAACTGCTCTTTTTCAAGGACAGCTCTTATCAGAACTACGGCTTGCCCAAGGTCATCCAGCCAGCTGCAAGTGGAGGAGTGGGGAATCAAACCCGGTTCTCCCAGATTAGAGTCCACGCACTTAACCACTACACCAAACTAGCTCTCTAAGAGAGAGGATAATGTGCTGGACTTGATCATTTTACCACACATCTATTGAAAAATATTAACCAAAGTTCCAAGTCACCTTACTGCTCAAAAGCAGACATCCAACAAGATTAAAAGCCAGTTCTAAAAAGAATGGATAGAAAGCAACAATACAATAACAAGCTAAAGCACGGTCATGTGGCAACACCCCAACCCAGGTGTAACAATCAGCTGCAGGGCACAATGCCAATGCAAGAATGCAGCCACTGGAATCTCCCTACAGTCAAAGGCCTTGTTTTCAAAAACAGAACATAAGAGCACAAGAGAAGCCATGTTGGATCAGACCAATGGGCCATCTGGTCCAACAGTCTGTGTCACACAGTGGCCAAAACCCAGGTGCAATCAGGAGTTCCACGAGCAGGGTCAGAACTCCAGAAGCCCCACTGGTGGACCTCCTGATGGCACCTAGCTTTTGGCCACTGTGGGACACAGACAGTTGGACCAGATGGCCCATTGGCCTGATCCAACATGGCTTCTCTTTTGTTCTTAAGACCACCACAGGCCTCAGAGCAAATTGCATCTGGGTTTGCCAGGTCCTTCCTGGCAGGACCAGTTGCAGATTTTCAGGGGCCCAAGGCAGAGAATTCCCAAGGGGGCCCCTTCCCATCCAGTCATCCTTGTGTCTTACTTCCTGCCTGTGCATCGTTCCCCTGCCCTGCTCACAATGCCCTCCTGCTCACAAGCCATCTGCATTGCCCACAGCCCTTTGTCTGATGGCACTGGGCAGTGTGTGCAGCTGGACACACGGGTGGCCAAGCACTCACAAGAGAGCTGGCAAAGAAATGCCATGCTGGGGGGCCAGGAGCAGTGGGCCCCATCAGAAGCTCTGGGCCTGGCAGCTGCTCCACCTGCGAGTATGCTGATAGCAACCCTGTCTTCTGGCCAATTGGGGGGGGGGCTTAATGTTGCCAGCTCCAGATTGGGAAACTCTTTGAGATTTGGGGGTGGAAACCTGGGGGGACAGGGACCTCAGTGGGGTACAGCGCCACACAGTCCACCCTCCAAAACATCCTTTTCTCCAAGGGGACTGGTCTCTGTAGTCTGAAGATTATTAACTCCAGGGGGTCCCCAGGTCCCACCTGGAGGCTGGCATCCCTAGGACCCTGATCATACTGACCCATTCCAAACTAAACATCACATAAAAAAAACAAGTCACGTGACTTGCCTAGCTCCACACATAAACTCCCGAATGACCGGGGCACTGGAATTTTGTCCCCAGATCCACCCCCCTTCAGGAGCCCTGAACCCACATGGCTGGAATCATTTGGGCCACCGCTGTGGATTTTATGCTGCTTTTTATTTTGGGGGAGGTTCATTTTAAAAAATAGGCTTAAAATAAAGAAATGTTTATTTCTTTAAAGGGCCAGTTTTGCTACCAACAGTTAAAACTGATGGCGTATTCCTGGGGTTCAGCATCTCTCTCTTTCTGCCGTTATTTCTCAATCCAGAGAGAACAAACAAGACAACTACAAGTGGGAGAACTTTGGCAGGAAGACAGGAAGAGAGTTACGCATGTGCTCAAACTTAGATTGCATCCAGGAAAATTATATACTTAAAAAAAAAAACAACTATAAGGTCACATAGAATTCATGATAGTTTTCAACATTAGAAAGGTCAGAGTACAGCAATCTCACAGCAAATTTAATTTGCATATTTGTGCCAAATTTAGAAACAGTAAGTTTGACACCTGAAGAGCTGAAAGCCACAGCTGCCAGAAAGAAAGAAAGAAAGAAAGAAAGAAAGAAAGAAAGAAAGAAAGAAAGAAAGAAAGAAAGAAAGAAAGAAAGAAAGAAAGAAATGATAAAGTGGTAGAAACAAAATGCAAAATGGACCTGTCTTCGTAAAATACCCATTAACAAGGGAAAAAATTGATTTTTAATAGATTGTTTTTAAAAAAAACTTTTAAAAATTATCGTATGTTTTAAGATTAGGAAATTTAGGTTCAAATTTGCGATCTATCATTTTATGTCTTGGGGTCTGTACTGTTAAAGTGTGTATTTTACTGGGTCTTGTTTGGGCCTGGCTTTTGTTTGGTAACTTGCAATGGCCTTTGGCTAAAAGCAATAAAACCCTCCTGACTTCTAAAAAAACCTTGATTTCTTCAAGACTCAAGGGGCACAGTCCTTCCCCATGTGGGCATTTTCATTGTGTGTGGTCCTGGGTACAGGAGACAAAGAGGTCAAACTGCTTCAGGGCCCCACAGCACCCAGGGCTCCCACTGTATTAATTTATATTGCCTGAGGTACGGGGACAAGGATAGATCTGTCCAATCTCCAAGGCAGTGGTAGACAACATCACCTAGTCAATAACAACCAATTAAGCCTCTTTTATAATGGCAGGACATTTTTTTCCCTCCAGGTTGCTGGCGACCCTAGATGTTGCACAGTCCAGCTAAAATTAAGTACTGTTCAGTGCCATCCTAAATTTAAGATTGGTTAGGATTCTATTCCGAATCCTAATCAGGTCTGTTCAATGGGGCTTAATCCCAAACAAATGTTAGGATTGCACTGTTATTTCTTCATTCATTCATTCATCCATTCAGTATATTTATTTAAAACATTTGTATTGTGCTTTTCTGCCTTTACAAGGGCCACCAGACCAGCTAACAATATAAAACATACATGCCAAAGAGCCACTCATTTCCATGAAAACATTTTAAACCCTGGAATCAACAGCATTTTAAAGTTATTAACAATGTCTGGATTGCACTTGCAATAACTTGCTTCCCTTATAAAATCTCTAAATAGAATTGGACTGGGAAGTTACAAACAACTGGGGGAATTGTCTTAGAACACCTTTTGCCACCTCATGGAGGACAATCAGCAGCCTAGTGACAAATCTTTGCTTAAAAAGGGGGAAACATAAGTTCAAGTTCTAACCTGTAGGTAAAACTTCTTAACTAGGCCTGCATTAAGTCTTGACCAGAGACACCACCTAAAACAAGTCTTCCGTTTTGCCCTCTCCAAGCTCAATCCCCCAAATCCCCAGAAATTTCCCAACCTGGAGTGGGCAACCCTAATTCATGGCTACCATGTTTTCTTCACTCCTGATTTCTAGCATTGTGTTCTGATTAGTGCTCGAGACATATCCAAACTACTGCTGGCTTTCATGTTCTCCAAGAAAGGGTGGCCATTGGTTCTGTCTCCCATTAGCCTTTGACCCAAGCAGATAGATTTTATTTTGTGCCAAGCCCAGTCTAGCTCAGTTTTGTCTGCATAACACTTCCTCTAGTTTATGAACAGTAGACTGGGGTTTGTTCACCATGGCAAGCAACAGGTTTCTCTCTCTCTCCAATGCACTTCTTTGTAATATTTCTGGGGCCACGAAGAGACTAAAAGAATGAGGAATGACTTAAAAGAACTTGAATATGTACAGCAACTAAAATATCGTGTGCAGCAGTCTCTATGCCCTGTTCTAAAACAGACTAAAGGCCAGGTATCCTGAGGGCAATTTCCCTAAAGGAATGTGTCTAGATTGTAAATTTCTATCACTACACTTTTCACTTAAGATCCAGCCCAAAGAGGCATTCTGAGGAACTTGGAATCTTGCTTGCTCTTTTGTGTCTTTTTAGTTAGATCTAATAATGGTATCACCCTACTCTGTTTCTTTTAAAATACGAACTGTAACACTTCTCTTTTGGCCAAATGAGTGAAGTCTGTTCTGTTTGCCCTCAGGAAAGGGGCAAGCAGAAGCTGTTGTGCTCAACTATAATGACCCATCAAAACTTCCTTCTGCTTTTCCTCTGTAGTAATTCACTTCCCCTTCATTAACAGTGATTTACGCAGATGTAAAGATGTAAAGAAGAATAGATTCTTTTGAACTATGGTGCTGGAGAAGACTCTTGAGAGTCGCTTGGACTGCAAGAAGATCAAATCAGTCAATCCTAAAAGAAATCAACCCTGACTGTTCCCTGGAAGGCCAGATAATGAAACTGAAGCTCAAATACTTTGGCCACCAAATGAGAAGGGAGCACTCACTGGAGAAGACCCTGATGCTGGGAAAGATTGAAGGTCAAAGAAGACGGGGACGGCAAAGGATGAGATGGTTAGACAGTGTCATAGATGCAATGAACATGAAACTGAGCAAACTTCAAAAGACGGCGGAAGACAGGAGGGCCTGGCGGGAGCTGGTCCATGGGGTCGCGAAGAGTTGGACTCGACTGTGCGACTGAACAACAACAAAAGATGGAGGGAACATATGAGCTGGACACGCCAGCCTCATTCAAGGAACAACAAACAGCTTGCAAGGGCAGAGAATGTGGCTTAGTGGTACAGCATGTGCTTATCATGCAGAAGGTCCCAGGTTCAATCCCTGGCCTCTCTAAAAAGCTAAGGTAGTAGGTACAATAGTAGTAGTACAAAATACTAAGCTGGATAGACCAGTGGTCAGATTCCATATAGAGGCAGTTATAAAGTTCATGTGTCATCACATCTGAATCAAGCCACTGACCTGTGACTTTCCACACATTGCAAAGCAAGAAACAACTTCATGATAAATATGGAACTTATCTAGCTTCACTGCATCTAGCACAGGTGCTGGTCAGAAGTTCTTGAAGGCCCTTCTCGGTACCTTAGACCTTGGACAGGGGAAGGGAAACTGCACAAACCTCGCCGTGCAACTTGGAAAACATCCGCCCAGCAAATGTTTCCGTTGTGGTAGAATCGCTGTTTACGGGCACTCAACCCATTAACCCACAGTGCTGGTAAACGGCGATGCAGGCTGTTGCACACCATTTACTGGGTGAAGGATGGTGCTTGCATCAGTGTCGCAGATGCGCCCAGGGGCATGTGCATTAATGTCAAACAGATGGTGCATGCAACATCACAGCAACACATGTGACACAGCCCTTCCTTGCTACTATGTTTCTTTTTCCATGTTTTTTACAATCTTTAGAGACTTTCCATTGTCACATTTTGAACATATCTCTTGAACAAACAATTTTTAAACTGCCCTCCGCAGATTAGTATTCTGCATTGGGGCCTTCAAAGAAAAGGACAGAAATTAGCCTCCTACTCAACATCCTGTGCCCAGACCCATGCTCTCCCTGCACCTTTGAAAGAGCAGTTTTCATCCGTGATGCCGATTGGGAGCCACAAGAAAGCCGGAAGGGGTTTACCCCTTCCATTCCAATGCACTTTTGCTAACTGAACTCACCCATCCACAGTATTATTAGTTCTTTAAAGAGGCGGGAAAGACGAGCTGCCATCTTTTACTTTATAGTACTAATAAATGTTACAGGGCCCAGGTGGGATTAGCAAAAGTATGCAGAGATGGAAGTGTTCACACCACTCCCTTTGACCCTGATCGAAACTGGTACACCACATAGATGAAAATGTACTGTGAAAATCTCTGGGAAGCTCAAGTCATGGCTCTCCCAGCGTCTCATCTGGTGTGTGTGCGTTTTCTTTATCATTGATGAATTGTTAAAGTCAGAATTATATAGGTTGAACAAGAACTATCCTGTGACAGTTCAGAAGCTTTCGTCCACTGAACACCTTTCCTAAGTAAATAATAATGTTTCTCTTTTTGTGACTGCAGAGATATAAGGTTATGATGATTTGATGAACATTGGAAATGCATTCCATGCATGTTTCAAAGCATTGTCTTCTTTTAAAACGAATACTACTTTGCACATTCTGGACTGAGCTCCAGCTTGGAAAATGGGGCTGAACTCAGGTGAACCTCACTGAAAGTAAGCCTGTTAGAGGGTTAGGCTGCAGCTAGAGATGCCCACCTCCAGGTGGGGCCTGGGGATCCCCCAGAACTACAGCTCAACTCCAGACTACCGAGATCAGTTCCCCTGGAGAAAGTGGATGCTTTGGTGGACTCTGTGGCATTGTACCCCCCACTGAGGTCCCTGTCGTCCCCAGAATCCACTCCCAAATCTCCAGGAGTTTCTCAACATGGATCTGGCAACCCTACCCACCACCACCACCACCTACACACACGCATGCAGACGGTGGTCACATGGTGAAGGTCCTTTTCCTGTAGTGATAATGTGATTTCGTTTAGTTTCGAATCGATCGAGTGAAAGCCTCTTCATCCCCCATATCATGGTGCTATCCAAAAGCTCAAGGCCATAGCCAGCATATTCGTTACCTCACCCAGTGGACTTATTTCTTTAACAGAACAAAAAACAGACTTTTAAAACTGTGACCTGACAGGTTCCATTTCTCTCTTCTGTTTTCCACTAGTACCTCTAAAGAGTTCAGAGCAACAAATCTGTTCTTTATTTCCCCGTTTTATATCCTTGTAACCTCCTGCAAAGTAGATTAGGCTCCAAGAGACTGACTGTCCCAGAGGGCTTCCTGAAGGCATGGGGGGTTCAGACCTGACTCTCCTAGATCCTAGCCCAGTGATGGCGAACCTTTTAGAGATCGAGTGCCCAAGCTGCGACCCAAAACCCACTTATTTATCGCAAAGTGCCAACACGGCAATTTAACCTGAATACTGAGGTTTTACTTTAGAAAAAACAACTCATACATTAACTTAAGATGATCCAAACAAAGTAAGGAAAGCAATCCCAAATGCTTTCATTTACTTAAAATTATTTGGCAGAGAATTCGTCACTTTAATGATGGTCTGGGCCTGGCTGGGGCGATGGCACGCGTGCCCACAGAGAGGTCTCTGAGTGCCACCTCTGGCACCCATGCCATAGGTTCGCCACCACTGTCCTAGCCCAACCACTGCACCATCCTGGCTCTAGAGGTTAGCACCTGTTTTAAAACCAGAAACATTTTCAGATTTAAAAGAAAAAACTCTCTTGAACTACTGTGACTGCCCTAAGTTTGGAGGCAAGGCTAGACAGGAAAAAGCTGCTGTCTGTGTTCTATTCCACAATCATTGGGATCGATTTATTATCTAATTTGACAGATCTTTGTATGGAGTGTCCCATATGGTGTATGGTTAAAAGAAATACCTAATTAAACCAAAAGGGAATGGCTTTTAAAAATAGAAAACCCACCTCCTTAGCCTTGTGCATTCATTATCAGATTCTAAAAAAAAATAATAATAACTCATCCCAAGTCTAAGCAGGAAAACACAAATAGCCATCCTCATTGTTAAGCACATTGTCAAACACACACACACACCCCTTTTGTGAAGCAATTAGCTAGGGGTTTTTTACATACTTCATTTGGATCAATTTATTCATTTGGATCAATTTATTATCTAACTTGATAGATCTTTGTTATGGCATATGGTTAAAAGAAATACCTAATTAAACCAAAAGGGAATGGCTTTTAAAAATAGAAAACCCACCTCCTTAGCCTTGTGCATTCATTATCAGATTCGAAAAGATTATTATAATAATAACAACTCATCCCATGTCCGAGCAGGAAAACACAAATAGCCATCCTCATTCTCAAGCACATTGTCAAACACACACACACACCTTTGTGAAGAAAAGGACAATTAGCTAGGGATTAGCTACTTCACTTATTTATTTACTTCATTTGTACTCCACCTGTCAACCCAGCGGAGATCCAAGGTGACGTACATCACTCTCCTCTCCTCTATTTTGTCCTCTCAACAACAACCCTGCGAGGTGGGTTAGGCTGAGAGTTTGTGACTGGCCCAAGGTTCCAAGGTTCCGTGGCAGAATGTGGATTTGAACCTGGATCTCCCAGAGCCTAGTCTGACACTCTAACCATATCTAATCATATAAATACAGGTTTAGAAGTACAAATTATATCTATATACAAGAACCAACACCAAACACATTTGGCAAAAAGCCTTCCTCAGTGGTAAAATTCACTCTATAAATTTAACAAATCTTATGAGCACTCCATAAATTTAACAAAAATATACATAAAACTCATCATAAACAGAATAGACCTATATGATATTTTGTACATTCACAGAACATGCATAGCAATAGTTTAGGGGTTCTTTTACTTTGTCTCAATATTGTAAAAGGTTGTGGGTTGGTGTGGGTTCTTTATAAATGTGTATTTTTTTAGGAGAAAAAAGATACATTGGAACATTTTACTGTAACTGATAACAGGGGGGGTGGGCATTCAACTTTATGGAACTTTAGAATAGGCTTTAAGATATAAAATATCTCTTCAAAAGTTATGCAAAGTAATGTGTTACTTCTCTCTGCAATAGTTCTTTTCATATGATGGACAGATAATGCACATATCTGAAATGATTTCATTTTAATTGCATTTAATATTCATTTAAAAAAACATTACTGTTCTTCCTTTCTTCCCCCAAAACGGGGGGGGGGAGCCAAGGTGATGGTCTTAGAGATGCACGTGTTGTTTTCCTTCAATAAACAATTTTCAGCACATAAAAACAAAAACACAAAACACTAATCTAAAATCATGCTGTTTTTAAGACACGGAAACATCCGGAATCTAAATAAAGAAGAGGAAATACACGTTGCTCGAGTTCTGCAGAAACAAGCTGTATTATCTCTCCACAACTGACTGAAGTTTCCTACCCACCCAAATATCTCCCCACACTCATTGGAAAAAAAGTTGACATTTTCTTTGTTCAAAACTAGCTGACTGACTGCTGTCATGAAAGCGGCAGCCATTTTGTTGACTCCAAGGCCAACTTATCCATTAGGCACAGTAGGCACAGTGCCTAGGGCCCACAATACCTCTGGAGGCCCACGAAAATGTTTTAATTTCTTTTAAAATCAGAAGAAAAAATGAACTTTTGGGGGCGAATAAAATGTTTAATTTCTTCCCACATCAGAAAAAAATGAAATGCTGAGAGCCCACAAAAATTTATTAAATTTTGCCTAAAACAAAAAAAAAATGTTGAAGCATTTAAAGTTATATCGGAAATAATTTTTAGAAAAATTACGGAGGAAGGGGGCGGGGCTCACAAAGGCAAAAGTGCCCTTAGGCCCACAAAAGTCATAGTGTGGCCCTGGTCATCTCTTATGTCATGGGTGTGTTTGCTAAACTGACAGCTATTGTAGGACAGGGTAACTTTATCAAAACAAACACCAATTTACACTGTAAATCCAGAGTGCGTGTTTATACATTGCTCTTCTATCCGTCCTGCAAGAAGCATGGGGCAGCGTAGGTTGTTCTCACTCCATTTTACCCTCATGACATCCCTGTGAGATAAGTTAGGCTGAAAGAGAATAACTGGCACAGGGTTAACCAGTGAGTTTTATGGCTAAGTGGGCATTTAAACACTCCTTGGTGTTTAGTCATGCCGGCCACATGACCACGGAAACGCCTTCGGACAGCGCTGGCTCTTCGGCTTTGAAATGGAGATGAGCACCGCAACCCTAGAGTCGGATTTGACTGGCTTTCGAGCAAGGGAACCTTTACCTTGCCTTACCTCCCTAGTAAGGTTTCAAATATTCAGGTGGAGGCTGGCTGCTTTGGAGGCTGGACTCTATGGCACCACATCCCTGTTGAGCTCCCTCTTTAAACCCCACCCTCCTTGGGCTCTGCCCCCAAATCTCCATGAATTCCCAACCTAGAGTCACCATAGAGTCCACCCTCCCAACAGGGTTGCCAGGTCTCCCACTATAGCAGGAGGACCTCCTACTGGCAACCCATTCTTCCTGTTGCTACTCCTTGAGGCAGCAGGAGAAAAAAGAATAATTGTCAGGATCACACAAAATACGCCATCGTGTCATTCTAGGACTCACTGGAAACTATGGGTTTTTTTCAGTTTTTCTCAGAAGTGAGGTGACATTGCATGCCCCCACAGGTCCCTCCTCTGTCTTCTACTGTGTACCACCCACTGGCTGCTGTTGTGTCCGCTGGCCGCCACCAGGGGCCAGCGAGTACCCAGGGCTTGACCCTGGGTGGACAATGGGAACTGGTCTCTTGGTCTCTCCAACGGGGAGCCAATAGAAACGGGGAGGGAAGTTCGAACCTCCCAATGGGATCCAGGGGTGTCCCCTCTCTAGGACTCACTGGAAACTCTATGGGTTTTTTCCCCCAGTTTTCCTCAGAAGTGAGGTGACATTGCATGCCCCCACAGGTCCCTCCTCTGTCTTCTACTGTGTACCACCCACTGGCTGCTGTTGTGTCCGCTGGCCGCCACCAGGGGCCAGCGAGTACCCAGGGCTTGACCCTGGGTGGACAATGGGAACTGGTCTCTTGGTCTCTCCAACGTGTAATTCTGGGAGACCTCCAGGCCCCACTTGCAGGTTGGCAGCCCTAGAGGCTGATATTATATAAGGGGAAAATAGCAACTTGGTTCATAAAAATAAATGTATTTAATTTTAGGCAGGTAGCCACGTTCATCTTAAGTAACAGAACAGTGACACCTTTAAAGACCAATAAAGCTTAATTCTGGGTACAAGCTTTTGTGTGCATGCACACAAAACCTTATTTATTTATTTAATTGATTTATTGTCACATTTGTACCCCGCTCTCCCCGCAAAGCAGGCTTATACCTAGAATTAAACTTCAGTGATGTTTACTGTGTTTCAAAAAGGTTCTGCTAGAGTGTTGTGTTTAGAATACTGGGATAAAACCCTACTTGGTCATGAAGTTCACTGACAGTGCAATCCTAAGAACACCTTCCTGGAAATCAGCCACCTTGAATAGCCCTGAGCAGCAGCCGGAGTAGACCTGTTTAGAATTGCTCTCTCTGAGTAACCCAGAGCAAGAAGCCCACATCTCTAAGACTAGCCTACCTGACCGAATTGTGAAGAGGGTCATGAATTATTATTTTTATGGACAAAACTAGACCACACAAAACATTTTGATTTGGATACACACATATAGTTCAACTTGGCAGTATTCTTCTTAAGAATGATAATATGGTACGGTGATTAGAGCAAAGGTTCCCAAACTTATTTGACCTATCACCCCCTTTTCAGAAGAAAAAAAATTACTCAGCGCCCCCTTGGAAATCTACCTTCAAGAAGTGGACAAAAAGGGTGGCCAGAAAAAAGCCCACAGGAAAAAAAAAACATGGTCATAAATGTTCACAGGAAAAAGCCCACACAGAAAAAAGCCCACACGGAAAGAAGCCCACATGGAAAAATACCATGTAAAGCCCCATAGATATTTATAATGGTGGATAATCATTCATCTCCACTTATGAGAATGAACAGGTATTACCTATCATATATATAATTCTCTTGACGGATTGGCCATTTCCAGCTCTCCCGTTGGCTGTGCAGTGAGTCCACCATGATCAACGTGTAGAGTCCACCACGATCCACGCAGGGAGGCAGGCCAAGGCAGGCACAGAGCAGCAGCAGCTGAAAGCCTGAAGCCAGAGACCAGCAGCAACCACCACACAATAGCCCAGCAGCAACACCAGCCTTACAAGGGTGATTGACTGTGGGACCCCTCTCCACCTCCACGTCCATCCCTGGTTCCAGGGAAGACCAAGAGAAGGCAGGGAAAGGCTGCTTTAGATAGGACTCTTCTTTCTTTATGCTTCCACTGCCCCCTTATTTTTATTCAATGCCCCCCAATTGCAACCACGGCTCCTACCGCCCACCTGGATTGTTCCAGCACCCCCCCCCAGGGGGTGATATTGCCCACTTTGGGAACCAGTGGATTAGAGGATCATATTAGGATGAGGAAACCCAGGGGTTAATGGCCCACTCAGTCATGAAGCTCACTGAGTGAACTTGGTCCAAACATGTATCACTCATCCTAGCCTGCCTGCCAGAGTACTAGGGATGCCAGCTTCCAGGTGGGACCATTCTCTTGACGGATTGGCCATTTCCAGCTCTCCCGTTGGCTGTGCAGTGAGTCCACCATGATCAACGTGTAGAGTCCACCACGATCCACGCAGGGAGGCAGGCCAAGGCAGGCACAGAGCAGCAGCAGCTGAAAGCCTGAAGCCAGAGACCAGCAGCAACCACCACACAATAGCCCAGCAGCAACACCAGCCTTACAAGGGTGATTGACTGTGGGACCCCTCTCCACCTCCACGTCCATCCCTGGTTCCAGGGAAGACCAAGAGAAGGCAGGGAAAGGCTGCTTTAGATAGGACTCTTCTTTCTTTATGCTTCCACTGCCCCCTTATTTTTATTCAATGCCCCCCAATTGCAACCACGGCTCCTACCGCCCACCTGGATTGTTCCAGCACCCCCCCCCAGGGGGTGATATTGCCCACTTTGGGAACCAGTGGATTAGAGGATCATATTAGGATGAGGAAACCCAGGGGTTAATGGCCCACTCAGTCATGAAGCTCACTGAGTGAACTTGGTCCAAACATGTATCACTCATCCTAGCCTGCCTGCCAGAGTACTAGGGATGCCAGCTTCCAGGTGGGACCTGGGGATCCCCCAGAATTACAGCTCATCTCCATAGATCAGTCCCCCCTGGAGAAAATGGATGCTTTGGAGGTTGGATTCTGTGGCACTGTACCCCACTGATCTCCCTGTCCTCCCCAGGTTCCACCCACAAATCTCCAAGAGTTTCCCAGGCTGGATCTGGCAACCCTTCCTCCCCATCCCCTGCTGGTGGCCAGGGGGATCCTGGCAACCCTACCTGCCTCACAGGGCTGTTGTGAGGATAAAATAGGGGGGGTGATCACGTCTAGAACCCTGAGCTCCTTGGGAGAACAGTGAGATAAAAATGTAATGAGAGTAATGTTTTGATTAACAAGCCGAGTCGACACACGCACACAATAGTGAGATGCATATTCGCATGTTATTACGACAGGAGTAGCCACTCGACAATGACAAACTGGATGTCTGCCTTACACCCAAACACGCATGCACAATGCACGATTGTGCTCCTTTTTGTAAGCATATGTAGAACTAGATGTGAAGATTTGCTTTGCTGGGATTCATGGGCTTCCTTTGTTATTTTGTAGACTCTGTGGATTTTCACACATGGATATGCCTAGTGTTGCCTGTGAAAAACAGGATCCCTGCTATAGAGCACTCGTATTGCAGCATCTTTGCTGCACATGGAAAAGGGTCACTTTCTACCACCATCTCTGTCCTTTTCTTCAGGGTTTGTCACAACATCAATTGCTGTGCATCAACATCAATTGCTGTGCATTATTTAAAAAAATACTATCTAACCTGTTTTCAAAAAGATGACTGTTTTGTTAATGCTAGTAATGAAGTACAGATGTTTACAGTTGCACGCTCAGCATTCTGCCACACACGTACCCAGGATGTGTTTTTCTGCTTTTTAACTTTGCTAAAGTAAAACCCAGCAGGAAACAAGAAGCTGACTTGGGTCGCTACCAGATGGGCTCTAAAAATAGGATGCCAAAAAGCCTTTTCTTTCCACGTGCCGTTCCATCAAGAGTGGTTTTGTGCGTGTTGTTTACTCTGTCAAGGAGCAGAAGTTGAATGAGATATAACGAATCATTTTAAAATTTAATCATTTAAAAAAAAACAAGTCGATTCAGAATTTCTGCCAAGGATAGATGCTGGGAAGGGTGACAGTTTAGAAGGACAGATTCGGGTGGGTAGTGGGATTGATCTGAAGTGGCAGAACAAAGTTTGAGTCCAGTGGCACCTTTAAGACCAATAAAGTTTTATTCGTGGTATAAGCTTCCATGTGCACACACTCTTTTTCAGAATGACATTTTGCTGTTTTGCTTCCACCACCAGTTCAAAGTGCTGGTAGTGAGTCATGCATTAACACCCTAAGCACCCTATATCCTAAGCATGTCGACATCCCCTCCAAGCAGTCAAACCGTACTCTAAATAGCCACCATAACTGGCTACACACTACCAGAGAGTCCCCAAATAGTCCTATTAAACCTTTGGCAGGAGTTAAACATTCCCAAGACACAATGTGAGCTCATTTCGATATTAATACTGGCTACAAAGAATGTTATAGCCACAAACTGGAAGATGCCAAACTCCCCTTCAATAGAAGTCTGGTATTCTAAAATCTGGAATTATGCCATTATGGACAAAATAACAGACATTAGGCGACCAGGAAACCTCTTGGCTACTTCAGACTAGCTGGAGAAATGGTACCCTTTACTGGGGAAAAATGTTGTTTTGATCGAGAAAACCCAAATTCTTTTGAAAATAACAGAAATAGTAAATGTATAGCCCTGCTGTAATAAAAGAGATAATGTTGCTGAGAACTACATAGTGACAAAACTCAGTGTTATGTAGTGAAAGCTGGTTGTTTATTT
This sequence comes from Gekko japonicus, assembly GCF_001447785.1. Classification (NCBI taxonomy): domain Eukaryota; kingdom Metazoa; phylum Chordata; class Lepidosauria; order Squamata; family Gekkonidae; genus Gekko; species Gekko japonicus. Next base: position 52,226 of record NW_015171621.1, read on the forward strand.
TTGTTCTACTATTGTTGTTGTATCTGCTGGAAAGATTAATTAAAAACTTTTAAAAAAAAATTGTGGATGTCACACTGCCCTAAACAAGGGGAAACACTTCTTTCTTGATGAGTCTCCTCTTCTTGGGATTCCGCCACCATACAGGATGCTCAGAAGGAAGAGATTCTCCTTTCTTGTTTGGAACAGCATCAAAAAGCAGCATTTTTTGCTCTTCCTTCAGGGATGAGAGTAAGGAAGGCATTTTAGTTGTTTTGTTGCCAAGCTTGTTCAGACTCTCCGTTTTGCTCATCCTTCTGCTGTTGCTGTTTGGGTTAGATGTTTAGGTTTATTCTTCCAATTCATATTGTTTGCGATACGAATTGCTTTAGATTTTGTTTTTGCTGTTGAGCTAACCTCAAGAACCAGAGCAGCTGAAAGGTGGTGTATATCAAGAAAAATAAAGTGAGTGAGGTACACATCAGGAAGTCCCCAGTCTTGTCTCTGCTACGAACTCATTAAGGGTTCAGTCCAAAACAGGATTACACCCTTCCAAGCCCACTGACTACTTTGGGAGAGTGCCACGCCTTCTCCACTTTCTCCGCTTTAGTCCTCTACCCCACCTGCAATATGAGTACAATAACCCTGACCATCTTTATAGGGATATTTCAGTGATTTTGCCAAGATACTGCATGTGAAGTGCTTTGAACCCTTTGAGGCATTACAGAAATGCTAAGGATTGTTGCTTCTTTTTCTCCTCTGTCTTAGTCTGTTACAGCAATAACAACAAAGAGCCTTGGGGCACCTTAATGTGTTTGCTGTTTCAGAAGCCTTTATTTACTTCTTATTTTATTCCTTTGTACCCCCCACCTTTCTCTCCGATAGGGACCCAAAGCAGCTTACGACATTCTCCCCATCTCCATTTTATCCTCACAGCAACTCAATGAGATAGGTTAGGCTGAGAGCAGTGTTCCCTCTAAGCTGAGTTAGTGTGAGCTAGCTCACTGTTTTTTAGATTCTAGCTGACACATTTCCATGGCAGAGTGGGGATTCGAACCTGGGTCCCCCAGATCATAGTCTGACACTCTAACCACTACACTACACTGGCTGTCTTTTGTAACTCACTTTGATAGACACCTGATGCAGAACCTTCCATGTACCCAATGAAGAGGGCCCTAGTTCATGAAAGCTTATGCTGGCGTAAATATTAGGGCGGTACAAGACTCTCTTGTAATTGTGATGATTGACTTTTGCTCTTACAGCACTGAGAATTAATTAATTAATTAATTAATTAACTTAATTATCATATGGCATTGTGTGTATGATAGCCAGGAGGTCTTAAGATTGTCTGGCAGCCAGAAGTTCTAGATCTTTTTAGCATTATGCACCACTAGATAAGGAGCTGCGGTGGCTCAAGTGGTTAAGACG
>NW_015171621.1:53791-62726 GCF_001447785.1 Gekko japonicus
CGGTGTTTAGTCATGCCAGCCACATGACCACGGAAACGTCTTCGGACAGCGCTGGCTTTTTGGCTTTGAAACGGAGATGAGCACCGCAACCCTAAAGTCGGACTCGACTGGCTTTCGAGCAAGGGAACCTTTACTTTACCTTTACCACTAGATAGCAAGCTAGAGTTGTTTTTAAGGCAAGAGATATTTCAGAGGTGTTCTGCCATTGTCTGCCTCTGTGTTGCAGCCCTGGTATTCCTTGGAGGTTGCCCTTCCAAATACTAGCCAAGGCTGACCCTGCTTAGCTTGCAAGATCTGATGGGATCAGGCTATCCAGGGTTATCCAGGTCAGGGCTGCAATACTGGGGAAAATTCTTTGATATGTCATTCCCAATTAACCAGGGAGTAGATACTGGGAGACACCTTCCTCAGTCTGCATCTCTGGAGACTCACTGCGAGTAAACATTACTGAGCTAGGTAGACCAGTGGTGCAGCTCTTTACTGTATATACCACTTCATAAATTTGTCGAGATAAAGGGAAAGGCTATGGCTCAGGGGTTTACAATATGTTTTACATGCAGAAGGTCCCTGGTTCAATCCCAGGCAATGAGAAAGAACTTCTGCTCAAGCCCTTGGAAAGCCACTGCTAGTTAGAATACATCATATTGAGCTAGATGAACCAATGACTTGATATAAGGCAGCTTCAGATATGAAGCTTTATCTTCTTTATCACGATGTTTGTTATGTGCTTAGAACAACTTGCTTTCACATTTAGGAGGAAAAATGCTGAAAAGATCTATTGGATGGACCACACATAAAAAGAGCCGATATGCTAAAGATCTGAGAGCTGATCAGGCAAAGTCTGTTACAAAATTGAAGACGATTCTTTTAAAGCATTGGCATCTTGCTGGCCTCAGAATAAAACCAAAAAATAATACATATCCAGCTACAAAATGAAGGAACAAAGCAAATTAAAGCAAGAATTGGATCATCCATTGCCTCACAACAAAGTACAGTTTCTGGATTTTCATTAGACAAAAACAGTCATGATTAACTACATGAAAAAAGTATGTCGTCAACTGGAAATTTTATCGTTTTATAGCCATCTAGTGGTTGCAAAAATTAGCACTTTTACCAGAGGTAAAAAAGTTCCTTTTTCGCACTTCCAACAAGACTGTAAGAATCCCAGCTGAGAAAATTGCAGAACTAACTTACTTGCTCCTTATGGAACAAAAAGACATCTAGAAGTAGTGCAAAATGAAGAAAAGAATGAGGTCTGACAGAGTCAAAAATTATTACCAATGTTATTCAATGTCTAGACTGATCTGTTGATTCAGACAACCCAATACGGCATAATGGTTAGATTTTCAGATTAGGAGAGGACCAGGGTTCAAGTCCTCACTAGGCAGCCTTGGACCAATCACTTGTGCTACCTTATCCTCACAGTGCTGTTGTGAAAATAAAATGGAGGTGAGGAGGACCACCTGTGTCACTCTGAATTCCTTGACGGAACATAATCCATCATAATCCCCCCAAAAAATCAATGTTAAAAGTGAACAAGCAATGTGCCCACTTACATTGCAGGCTTTACTGTGAACAGACTAGACCTCAAACAAGGGACAACAGCCTCTTGTCACTAGCAATCTGCAAAGCATTTGGGGGGGAAATGACAACTGGACTGAAACTAGGGTTACCAGCCTCCAGGTGGGACCTGGGGATCCCCTGGAATTACAGCTCATCTCCAGACTACAGAGATCCATTCCCCTGGGGGAAATGGATGCTTTGGAGGGTGGACCCTATGGCAATGTAACCCACTGAGGTCCCTGTCCTTCTCAGGCTCTCCCCACAAAAAAATCTCTAGGAGTGTCCCAACTTGGAGCTGGTAACCCTACGCCACTGATCCCCGCCAGTGGCCATGGAAGACCTGGCATCCCGAGCACTGAGCCCAGCTAAATCATCATTTGCAGGCTGAATTTAGGATTTAGAATTCAATCCTACCAAACCAGGAGGGAGGCCAGCAAAGGGGGAGGGGGGAATTGGAAAGCCTTCAAGATACTTGAAGCCCTCACTGGCTTGAGTAGGATAGTTTCTTCCCTCCCTCCCCAATTTCCTCTAATACGTCTCAATATTCCAGATCTAAGGCTAGGCTTAGGGTTATAAGGGTTAGGGTTAGGGTTATTAGGGTTAGGGTTAGTGTTGGGTTAGGGATAGGGATAGGGTTGGGTTAGTAGGGTTAGGCTTAGGGTTGGGTTATTTGGGTTAGGGTTCATGTTATTAGGGTTAGGATTATGGTTATTAGGGTTAGGGCTAGCGTTATTAGGATTAGGTTAGGTCATGTCTGTGAGGAGAACTCTCCTTGCTGTGCTTGTAATCTGTCTTTTCAGCCAGCTTTCAGCAGCCTTCCAGATATGTATATTTCTCACTTCTAGGAGGAAGGCACAGAACTCCATTCCTGGTGCAGGCAAGTGAAATTGACAGAACTGTCTGTCAGTTGAGAATCAGTATCAAGATTCTCCTGTATCAGGGAGGGAGTTTTCCAGAGAGAGAGAGAGATTGCCCCATGGAAAAGCTTGGCTCATTAATTCTGTGGCATACCAGTCAGCTCAGGTTACTGCGGCCACAACTACCACACAACAGAAGGAAAAACAGCCAACAGTCCTTTGCCATCCAAAACAGATGTGTTGTCCATTTCTGTCTCAGTTTCCAGCATTCACAGGTGTCTGAAGGACCTTTCACCTGCATGGGATTTCGCCCAGCTCTCCTCACACCATCTCCTAGAGGTCTGACTTATCCAAGAAGCTAATGGATGGCAAGATCTTGTCTCCATCTAAAAGCCTCAGAGACCATTTCTGAGACCTAGGTGCCACTGGACACTTGGTCTACATGTATCCCTGTGGGGGCGGGCTGGATGCTCCTCCCATGAGGAGACACACACACCCCGCACCCATACAGAAGAAAGGGAACCTTCATATAGTACTCAATAACTGATTTTCAACAGATTTAAGCAAGGGAATGTCCCTGCTATGTCCAAAGCACAGAATCAAGAAGCATGTTCCCCATAATCATACAATATACTATAGGTGAAAGATGGCCCCCTTTTGGTCATATTTCAACCAGCAATAAGAATGCTTCAAAGGACAGGTAATATAGTCAGAGATGAGAAGGTCTGTAGGTAGCTGAGCTGGCCCATCTTAAACAATGGTATAATGCCTCCACCCCGTTGTTACAAAATAATAAGCAAGCTTCCAAGTTCTCTGGAAATCTTTGTCAGGCTGATTATCCAGTACCAGAAAATGGGGGGAGGAGGAGTTTAAATCTGCAGTTTATAGCTTTCTTGAAATAGAGACAAGGAGGTATTGCAGACCGAATTACACAGCATGCTGTTGGGGGCAAAATGGATTTCAAGGGGCCCCAGAAGATACAGGAGCAGAAGACTAGCCTTCTCCATTTTAAAATATAAACACCAGCAGTTAATCAGATCAAATATATTAATGAATTCCAATCTGGGAGTCTCATCCCAGCTGCCCTTTAAGGTGTTCTTTCAATTGTTCCTATGAGCTGGTGTAGACAGGGGGAGGGAAATACCCACTGGGCTTCTTCAGCAAGTTCCTGTTTGAAATACCCTTCATTCTCCTGCGTAGTGACCATCAGAACAAAGTTTGAGTCCAGTGGCACCTTTAAGATCAATGACTATTCAAGGTATAAGCTTTTGTGTGCATGCACACTTCTTCAGAAGAGCCACTTCTTCAGAGAGCCAGTTTGGTGTAGTGGTTAAGTGTGCAGACTCTAATCTGGGAGAACCGGGTTTGATTCCCCACTCCTCCACTTGCACCTGAAAAAAAAATATTCAGGGGTCTTGTTGTAGAAAAAGAGCTGCCGGAGCTCATTAGCATAACTCATTAGCATAACTTATTTGCATATGCCACGCCCCCTGACATCACCGGAAGTGACAGAAGGCCACACCCCCTGACATCACCGGAAGTGTGTCAGAAGGCCCGGCTACTTACCCTCCTGCTTCATCCTCATTCCCAAACGGAATGAGGATCGAAGCAGAGGGCGGGGTAAAGAAGGGGGCAGGGCTTCACCACGTGACCGCCCCGCCCCCTAGAGGTTCTCTTCCGGAGCTCCGTACCTGAGAGCTCCCCCCCGACTAGAGCCCTGGGCAGATGTATCCTTAATTGTGGGATGCTGAGAGTAATTGCCTGAGACCCTGCCATAAAGATCCATTTGTCTCCTCTCATGCATGTAAGTGACCTTATGGCATCTTCTTCTTTGAAGTGTGCCTGCACATGAAAGCTCATACCTTGAATAGTACTTTGTTGGTCTTAAAGGTTCCACTGGACTCAAACTTTGTTCTGCTGCTTCAGACCAACATGACTACCCACTTGAATCTATCTTAGTGACCATCAGGGAGAGGTTTGTCTCCTAGTGTATCATTTGCTTCTTCCAAGAATGGTCCATTTGTGAAGTGATCTGTTTGAAATCAACCATGCAAAACAGCTGGAATCCAGTACATTTTAATTTCAGCATCTCTACTACAGGAATGAGCTTCGGGGTTTTTTTTTCATTCTGCTATAGGAGGTCGTAGTTATCATATGAAAATATGCCCTCTGCTGGAGATGGTTTGCATCAGACTTCTGCTAGTACCTTTGGGGCTCTGCTGCCATCTGCAGGTTTCTCCCATGAAAAAAAACGTACTGCCAGCTGCAGGTGTTTCATTTAAACACACACATCTAGAAGTACCAGAGCGTTAGCTTGGCTCAAGGTCAGCCCCATGAGACACGGTGATCTCCCAAGCAATTCTAAGAGTAAACAGCAGCTGTGTGCAGCCCCAATTCAAACCAGGGTTAGGTAAGGAGGGGAGAGGTGGTTTGGGGCTTGTATTTATTCCAGCCAAAGAGCCAGTTTGGTGTAGTGGTTAAGTGCACAGACTCTAATCTGGGTGGAACCAGGCTTGATTCCCCACTCCTCCACTTGCAGCTGCTGGATGACCTTGGGCAAGCCACAGCTCTGTCAGAGCTGTTCTCTCAAGGACAGTTCTGGAACGAGCTCTGTCAGCACTACCTACCTCACAGGCAGTGTTCCCTCTAAGCTGAGTTAGCATGAGCTAGCTCACAGTTTTTTAGCCTCTGGCTCACAGATTTTTGTCTTTACGCAGGAAGGACGGCTCCAGAGCAAACTAATTTATGCAGTAGCCAAATTGCTCGCTCACAACTTTAATGCCAGTAGCTCACAAAGTAGGATTTTTGCTCACAGGACTCCACAGCTTAGAGGGAGCATTGCTCACAGGGTATCTGTTTTGGGGAGGGGAAGGGAAAGGAGTTTGTGAGCCGCTCTGAGACTCTGAGTGAAGGGTGGGGTATAAATGCAATCTCTTCTCTTCTTCTTGTAGCCCAGAATTTGGGATGCACCAAATCAGACACAGAAAAGCCTGATTAGAATAGTCCTTTTTCCATACATGGCATAGGAGTGTTTAATTTCTGAAATAATTGGTCCCAGGGCTCAAGTCTGCTTGGAAGTCACACCCTCTGAACAACCTGCTCCAAATCCAACTTATCTATGTGTAGAGAGCAGATACTCCAGCTTCTATATATTCCAGGACAGTTTAGTCCTAGCTAGCCAAATCTGCAAGGACAGTGGTTGAACCGACTTTACCCAATAGAGACAACGCACCAAATAGGCAGAAAGACATCCGACTTTTGAGGTCTAGGCACCAAAAGCATAGTGGTAAAACATAAGGAGAAACAGAAGTTAGAGGCTGAATCAGCACCAAGGACAGCTCCCAGTTTACAGTCACACTGAATCCTTACACCCCCAACTTGCCGGTCCCAGCTCCCTAGCGCCACCACCAAGAGTGCAAATTTTAAAGGAGCTTTTAAAGTGCCCAGTACAGAAGCCTGGCACTCCTGCGCTGATAGGTTTGTTGGCATTTTTTAGTAAGAAGAGGTAGGTGATTGTGCCGTTTTGGATAGCATACACAAAGTTCCTTAGGGATTGGGGGGGGGGGAGGCAGCCCAGAGAAGCTGAAGAAACACCTCCCTGAGATCTCCGGTGCCTCCTCTGTGGGACGCGAGTCACCAGTCATGGCAGATGCCCAGCACAGAGAGCAGATCCAAGGACTGGTTCAGACAGCCCTTGGCCACCACTGTACTTTGGGGTCTGCGTTATGAACGACGTGCTTAAGCTTGCTACCTTGTTTCTGCTGGTTAGAAATAGATGCATCCTTTGTCACTCCTTCCACAATGACATCTCCTTCCGACTGCTTGTTTGTAATCTTTTAATATTTTCTATTGTGTACACCATAAATAAAAAAAATATATTTTTGATAATATTGATCTTCATTCAGTATTTGCAGCCATGCCTGTGAGCGACCTCAGGTGGTGAGAAGCGGTATTCCATCTGTACATTTTTATCCCATCCGCCCTCCAAGGAGGTCTGGGGGGCATGCTGGTGCTTTGGTGCAGCTACGTTTCGGATGCCACAATGAAGAAGGGTACATCTGCCCCTCACTCTCCAATTCTGACATATTTATTTCCTTCACTATGTTTCCCCCCGGAATTAACCCCGAACAAATGGTCACCATATAAACTAAGCTTGTTATTCCTGTTTGATCCTTGAATCTGCTAAACATCTTCATTATGCTGTATGCTAATTTGCTGCCTACCTTCTACCTATGTGTATGGACTGGTAACTTCCATTTCGTTGTATCTGAAGAAGTGTGTGTACACACAAAAGTTTATACCTTGAACAAAACTGCGTTGGTCTTAAAGGTGGCACTGGACTCAGACTTTGTTCTGCTGCATCAGACCAACACAGCTGCCCCACCTGGATCTTTCAGGTTCCAGTTTGTTTTCAGAGTGCTTTGATCCAAACCCTATTGCATTTTTATTGGCTGTCTCATCCTGTTTCAAAGGTGGACTATAAGTCACATAAGTAAAATAATAACAAAATATAAGCACTCCCTTCTCTCAGGCCGAGAGTGAGTGACTGGTCCATTGTCAACCAGTGAATGCCGTGGCTCAGTAGGAATTGTAAGAAAGGTCTGTGAAGTCTTAGTCTAGCACTCTATGCACTTATACAACACCAGCGCCCTGAAACATCTTGATATTTATCTTCTCAATAGGTAACATGGGTTGATCCAGAGTCAGAACTTGGAGGCAACTTCCATCGTGATTTAAAACAGGGCTGTCACTTCACTAAGGACAACTTTGTTGATTAATCATTTTGATTATAACTGATCAATTAACCAGCTGTGTAACTCTGCACATGAATAAACCGGGTTCAAGCTTCTCTGCTACCAGTTGATGCACACATGTGCTGCAGGAGGCACCGTCTCAAGAGAGACATTCCATCCTGTGGGAAAGAATGCCTGTTCTAAGAAGAAGAGGAGGAGAAGAGATTGGATTTATACCCCGCCCTTCACAACCCAAAGGAGTCTCAGAGCGGCTTACAGACTCCTTTCCCTTCCCCTCCCCACAACGGACACCCTGTGAGGTAGGTGGGGCTGAGAGAGCTCTTGACAAAAACTGCTCTTTTTCGAGGACAGCTCTTATCAGAACTATGGCTTTCCCAAAGTCATCCAGCCAGGTGCAAGTGGAGGAGTGGGGAATCAAACCCAGTTCTCCCAGATTACAGTCCGTGCTCCTAACCACGACACCAAACCACTACACCAAAGGAGATGCATGCCATGCCACCCAGAGATCTGTGAGCTATTTTTAATAGCATGATACCTGCTTAATTGGGAGCACCTGTCAATTGTCCAAAAGATTTATTTTGTAAATGTCCATGCTCAAGGCTTCAAACCTAGGGAGCACCTATGTAAAATTCCATAAGAGCTTTAATACTGTTCAAAATTTTCAGCCCAACATTTATTATTAGTAGCAGCAGCAGTAGTGGTGGTGGTGGTCTTACTACTGGTAGTAGTATTTAGGGTTGCGAGCCTCCAGGTGGTAGCTGAAGATCTCCTGGGGTTCTCCAGGTCTCCTGGAGAAAATGACCACTTTGGAAGGTGGACTATCCCAATGAAGCCCCTCTCCTCCCCAAACCCCACCTCCCTCAGGCTCCACCCCCAAAACAGCTGGGTATTTCCCAACCCAGAGCTGGTAACCCTAGCAGTATTACTGCTACTAGACCCCACCCACTTACTTCACTTACCAACCCCATAGCTGGCTGCACTTGCAGTATTGTTAGAGGCTAACTCCAACACTGAGGTTGGCTGGATTTTTTCCCTATAATTTCAATTATTTCAGTACCACTGTATCCTCGTCCTCTGCTGCTTCCTCTAAAATATTATCCTCACGTTAAGACAACCTGTCCATTTGCAAATTGTCTGAAGGTTTCTTGTGTAACAAAAGGGATCTACTCCACCCTCCCTGTCTGTGCTGCCTCCACCTTCCTGGCTTCTTCCATCCTGGCCCAGCTTATCTTCAGAAACAGAAACACTTTGCTACTTGCAATCATTATAGACTTACTTCATTTACACTCCACTTTTCCCACCAAATGCAGCTGACAACATTCCTCTCTTTGTTGTCCTATCCTCAAAACAGCCCTGTCAGGTAGGTTATGCTCTGAGAGAATGAATGGCCCTAGGCTACCCAGCAAGATTCCATGGCAAATAGAAATTGAACCTGGGTTCCAAGATCATCCTGAAGCTGGTGGCTTATTTTGAGACTCCCGGCTTCATTTTCTACTTAGTTATGCCTGCCACAAACAGCCAACCTTAACTTCCATTGCAAACAGCTTGGAAGGGTAGGTGTTTCTGGATATAACTTGGCCCAGGATGTTCCAATACCCTTTATTTTTCATTACTTAGCAAATGATCTTAGTACCCTGCTTGCCTCCCCGCTCACAGGGAGGGAGGGATATAAATTGAAATAAGATGGTGATGGTGATGAGAAGGAAGGAAGGAAGGAAGGAAGGAAGGAAGGAAGGAAGGAAGGAAGGAAGGAAGATCTTT
>NW_015171621.1:62975-86711 GCF_001447785.1 Gekko japonicus
CTTGGTATTTCTTGGAGGTCTCCCATCCAAATACTAGCCAGAGCCAGCCCTACTTAGCTTCTGAGATCTGACAAGATTGGGTTAGCCTGAGCTATCCAAGTTAGGAGGACTCTTACTACATGAAAAATAATAACAAAAATGTGATTTTGAGTACATACAAAGCGTCTGCCACTATTGTACAATCAGTTTAATGGAAATCTGGAATCTGAGGGCAGGACTGCCATATAAGAGGGTGTGCTTTCCTGTCTCCACAATTCCTCCAGTTGAGCTCCATTCAACATGAATTATTACCAAGTAAACATGCATTTCTTCAGCTAGTAGGATATCAAGAGCAGAGTTTGGAGGGATTTACTCCCAGATAATCATGTGCAGGATTACAGCCTTTGAGGAGAGCAGAGAAAAGACACCCCCCCCCAAGCTGATTGGTCTAATGCAAACAGCATTTCCTCATAAACACTAACTCAGCTTAGAGGGAACAGAAGGAAGGAAGGAAGGAAGGAAGGAAGGAAGGAAGGAAGATCTTTCTTAAGCTTATATTACAAAGATAGAACCTTTTTTTTCCAGTCCAGGTTGTTGGCAATCATATGCCCACTACCCTTTCTCAATATTCCAGAAATAATCACAGGCTCAACAAGTTTGGGGGGCCCCTTCTCTAAGTATTTCAACAAAGGCGTAATGCTGCGAAAGAGTTAACCAAGTGCCCAAGCAAAGGAAAAGATTTTCACCTGGTGCCTTAAATAGAACACTCTAAGCCTCCGGCTCACAACTGCAGAAAGGGTACTTCACCTAGGACACGGAGCATGTCAGATCAGAGAAGCAAGGGAGAATGAAGCGGCCAGAGGCACTCATGTGCAAGGAGCATGGCCACAGTGCATTTAACAAACCCTCCTTTTGAAGAAGGGCATTCCACATGGGAATTAACTCTAAAAATGTGACCTCATGAAGCTGTGAAGTCAGTTTTCAACTATATATGTATGTACATCTACATCTACATATATATATTCCCTTTAGTTCTGGTGTGTGGGTAGATTCCCCCCCTAAAAAAATTAATACAGGAAGATCTTTTAAGTGGGATAAAATGCACCAGAGTCCCAAGGAGTTCTGCTTACACCAAATGGAAAGCTCACTCATTATTGATCAGAGAGCTCGCCAAGGCTTCCGGCATTTATTTAAAGGAAAGTAGCCAATGAATAATACATTAATGGGCTGTAGAGTAAATCTTAGAGCTGCCTGTTTGCGAGGGAAGGGTGAACTTAGCAGCAATAAGCGAGGTTGGTTTTGACTCATGAGAAGGAATTATTTAGACGAAACGGGTTGTTATCTCTTTATTCTCTGAGATCAGCTCTGCAGCAACTGTCTGTAGTTGGGATCAAGGCTCAGTAGGGTCACCTATGGGGTTAGAGGAAAGTTGGCTGGCCTGCTGTTGAGTTTAGATGAGCACCCGTAGTGTGCAGATAGGGTTACCTGGAGGAAAATGTCCTGTTCCTTTAATAGAGGCTCAGTGCATGGAAATGGGCAGGTGAAACCTTTCAAGGCAAGAAGGAGGAGGAGGAGGAGGAGATTGTATTTATACCCTGACCTTCACTTGGAGTCTCAGAGCAGCTTACAATCTCCTTTACCCACCCCTCCCCACAACAGACACCCCATGATGTAAGTGGGGCTGAGAGAAGACTGCTCTTGAGATAACAGCTCTGAGAGAACTTGTGCCTGACCCAAGGTCACACCAGCAGCTGCATGTGGAGGAGTGGGGAATCAAACCCGGTTCTCCCAGATTAGAGTCTGCATTCCTAACCATTCATTCATTCATTGACCTTTATTGGCATATCATCAGTCATAAGGTATATAAAACATTGTATCATAAAATTAAAATCTAAGATTCCATACAAATTTAGTACAATCAGAATAGTACTATCTAAAAATGTGTACCTTAAGAACTTCTGTAAGAAACTTGGCGACATCATTAGTGATCTCAGGGAACGAATCATTCAAGAGAAGTTGACATTTTGACTTGTTACTCAAATAACTTTTAGGATGAAGCCAAGTTAGAAGGAATTTTCTGTGAGGTAACTCATACAGGGGGCATTCGACAATTATATCCGCAATCGTGTCCAGGGAGTTAAGTTCACAGGGGCACAGCCATTTGTGTCTAGGGATTTGATTATATCTGCCATAGAGTATTCTAGAGGCATGTGGAGGAGTGGGGAATCAAACCCGGTTCTCCCAGATTAGAGTCCGCACTCTTAACCACTACACCAAACTGGCTCCGAATAAATCACGTCCCGATAAGCCTGTTATAGAAACATGGCATTGTGGGGGATTTTCTCCAGAAAGCTGACAACCCTACATGCAAGATCTGCAGGTAAAGTTTAGCCACGCCGTCTGGGGTGAAAGTAACTTAAATTTCATAATAGTACCATCACTCCCTTGGCTAGAACCTTTAGCACTACCTACTGTACACTCTTCAAACTGCTGCTAAGGGCACAAGGAAGCCGATCATAAAAGAAGCAATCAGCTGTAAGACTCAATGCCCCCATTTTTCTGTTCGACATCCCCACCTCCATGCCCAGCTGCATTTCCACCTACAAAAATTATGGTTACCTCACTAGTCTTCCATTCAACGTTTCAGTCTTTTTATTTTGAAAAATCAGGGGAGAAACACATGTGGCTAGATACCCCGCTGGGTCTCCATGAAGTGGTAATCCTGTGTTTGGTCTCTTTCACTTCCGACAAAAAATAAGGAGATTCATGTTACTGGATGCTCTTCCATGCCAGAATGACAACCGCATCCCTGCATGTAGAAAATCAGCATGCAGCAGCAAAATATTTTAATCGAGTCTTTGCCCTGATATGTTTATTTTCTATGTGCAGTGATTTTTCTTTATTAAGGAGTATGTAGTTGTCCCGATGTCAGGACCGCCGGGCCCCCACATCACCATCACAGCCACACTCAGCTCCCAGAGGATGACCACTGGACCCCCCTCTTCTCACCTGGGGTGCCGGGGGAATCCAGAGCAAACCGGCCAAAGAGAGACCGTCGGTGGGTGACACGCTGCCCCCCAAAAGTGGCAGCAGCAGAGCCGCCGGGGGCCCGTATGCCCGTGCTGAGATGGCCATGCCAGGAGAGCCTGCCCCGGCATTCGAGCTCTGCATCCCGAGCGGGACCACCCAGCTCCATCCTGCCAGAGGGACTGGAATTGTGGCCCCTCCCAGGGGTTGGCATCCTCAGCTATGTAGGGGGGTGGGGCTCGGGACGGGAGGAAGGCAGGGAGAGCACAGGGAACACTGGGACAGGGGTGGAGGAATAAAAGGAAGCAGCATCCCGATGTTGGGTCCACCGGGCCACACCCAGCTCCTGGAGGATGACCACTGGACCCCCCTCTTCTCACTTGGGGTGCCAGGGGAATCCAGAGCAAACCGGCCGAAGAGAGACCGTCGGCAGGTGACATGCTGCCCAAAAAAAGCGGCGGCAGCAGAGCCACCGGGGGCCCGTATGCCTGTGCTGAGACGGCCACGCCGGGAGAGCCTGCCCTGGCATTCGAGCTCCGTGTCCTGACCGGGACCACCCAGCTGCATCCTGCCAGAGTCCGGAAGATGGGGCTGGGATTGCGGCCCCTCCCAGGGGTTGGCATCCTCAGCTATGTAGGGGGGGTGGGGCTCGGGACGGGAGGAGGGCAGGGAGAGCACAGGGAACACTGGGACAGGGGTGGAGGAATAAAAGGAAGCAGCACCAAGAGGCCAGGGATGACTACCTGGATTGGGGAAAGGCACGAGGGACAGAAAGAGAGGCTGAGAGCCAACCATCCAGAAGGAACGTATCGGTAGGGGTGGTAAAGTAACCCCCCCTCCCCGTCCAGGTGTCTGAGGGCCCTGCTGCTTCAAAGTCAGGACACCAAGGTGGCGGAACAAGGGGGGCTAGAGGACGATAGCAGTAGCGGGGGGGGTCTTCTGGATCTTGTGACAGTAGTCATATGAACACCTAACCTGCATTCTGAAATGATACAGCCCAGACACAGGATCACCACCTCACAGAAAACAAGGCATTTGTGTTGGCAGCCACCAAATACTTAACAAGCGTGTACGAACTGAACTGAACTGAACTGAGACTTGGTAACAGCAAATGCAGTTGTACTGGTTAAGCTAATAATCTACCCTTTTTTTCCCTTTCACACACACTGAATGATGCACTTTGCAATTGGATTTTACTGTGTGAAATGGCAAAATACACTTGCAATTGATCACTAAAGTGCATTGAAAGTGGATTGAAAGTGCATTATTCAGTGTTTGTGGAAGTGCCTTTTATCACTTCCTCCATGGAGCTCAGGGCAACATACGTGGTTCTGTCTTCCCTAACTTCTCCTCACAGGGCTGAGACAGAAAAACTGGTCCAAAGTCAGCTGGTGAGTTTTGTGGCTTAGTGGAGATCTGACATGTAGATGCTTCCAGAAAACCTAGGCTAAACCTAAATTTTCATACAATTTTTGTTCACTCACATAACAACTCATATTAATACCTGTTTACAATAACCTTACAATTTTAACCTGATTCTATCATCATTTCTACACAGAAGAACTTCATCCTGTCTCAGAAACCCAATAACGGGCTTCCAGATTTCATCATAATTACAGGGTGAAAAAGACAACTGGGAACCAGCAAAGAAAGAATTGTTGACTGTTTTCCCCATGATCTAGACATCCCAAAGTTTATCAAAACAGGAATCTATGGAAGGCCCATTTGGGTTTTTCCAATTGGCTGCAATCACCTGTCGTGCAGCTGCAATCATATCAAGACCAAGGAACGTTGACTCTTTTCCATTGAATAACCAGGCCATAAATCAAAAATAAAAAGGTCGGGAGACATAGTGAGAGAAATGTCTACCATTTGTGAGATCTTATCAGCAACCGTGCCCCAAAAGGATTGGATCACTGGTCAAGACCACCACAGATGTAAGGGGGAGCCTAGTTGATTACACCCTGTCCAGCAAAGTGGGCTATAAGAGGATCCAATTTTATTAAGTCTGGTTGGGCACAGATACCAATTAGAGATTGTCTTATGAAACTGGAGCTTGGTCCTCATCCAACACCCCAAGCACTATGCCACACTTCCTCTCCTAAGACCAATCTTTATCTTTCCTTCTCAAAGGCACCATGCCGTCTGATGCAGTGCAAGTTTACTCAGAACTAAGCCCTGCTGTGTTCAATGGGGCCTACTTCTCCGTCAGTGTGCATAGGGCTCCAGCCTGAAATTCTCTCACTGCTGACTTCCAGGAGGCAGCTCTGAAGTTTCTGTTTTGCTTCTAGAGGAGGAGAGCTCAGTAATTATTGATTAAAAGTATTGCTCAGCTGTGGAAGTTGAGTGACAATTTTCCAAATGACTGATCAATGAATAATGCATGACTCCGATGTCTACTCCAAATTGCTCTGTTTCCTTCCGATAGGCACAATTAATTTCAGGGAAGCCATCGAGCATATCTACTGCGTGCCTAGCTGTGGGGGGCTTTTCACATGAAGTCTGAACCCAGTGGTTCACTTCCACAGCCGGTTTAATGAATAACTATCCTATGCAGAAAGGGTTCAATAGCAATGTCTACCGATGACACTGTTGGCTTCAAAGTAGGGTTTCCAGCCTCCAGGTGGGGCCTGGGGATCTCCTGCTTTTACAACTGATCTCTCCTCCTTCTTATCCTTACAACAACCCTGTGGGGTAGGTTAGGCTGGCAGTACGTGACTGGCTCAAGGTCATCTAGTGAGCTTCCATGGCAGACTGGTGATCTGGGTCTCCCAGATCCTAGTCTGAAGGTCTAACCACTATACCACAGTGCATTTTGTGGGATGGCTGCTGTTCTACGGTAGCAAGTAGCCAGGCCTGGATGAGTCACCAAGTCAGATGGCAGTATCCAGTGGTTTCTCCTAGGCTGGGGACTCCAGTGAGCTCTCACGCAAAGGCCGAAACAACCCTAGAAAAGGCCCTGCCCCCTCCCCCTGCCTTTTACTGACAGAAACCACATCTGGAAGACTGGCAATACTGTTATGGTTGCCAAGCAATGGCCACTGAGGGCATCTGTTCCTTAAAGCTACAGGCACTCCTTTTATAAGTGGGGGAGTTAATTCCCCCAATGTTTGGGGTCGTTTTTTTGTTTTTAAATTTAAGATTTTTCTGCAAGCCTGGGTTTCCTTTGGTTTGAAAAAATATATGTCTTATCTGTTCATGGCTCCAATTTCCAAATTTAAGTATCCACAGATTAGGCTATGTTGGGAATTAGATATGTTGATGATTATGATGCAAAGGTTCAAGAAGGTGTATCCAATGGATCTGCACCAGGGGTCATTTCCTGCCGGAGCGCAGTTGAGCAGCGCTCCAGCAGTAAGGAGGCTGGGGCGCCGCCCCCCCCCCTCGCCACCATTGCTGGCCCGCCTGCACAGGTGGATGGGCCAGGGAAGGCCTGCAGAGCCCCCCGCTGCCTGGGGGGATTTAAATGCCTTTCTTTCCCTTTCTCATCTGGGGAAGGCATTCTAAACATGCCTGGGTTCCCTGCCCGATCTTCCATAGGTGCTCCGCAGCCGTGGGGCACCTGGAAAACATCGGGCAGGGAACCCAGGCAGTCTGCCTCCCTCCCCTCCCCTCTCCTTCTCCAGCTAGCCGGCTGCGGCAGGCTGCCTGGAGAAGGGGAGGGGAGGTGGGCAGCCATGCCCCCCCTTTCCCCTGAGCCTTTCAACTTTTGCGGAGAAACTCGGGGGAGTGGGGGGGTTAAATGCCTTTCTTTCACTTCCCCAGATGTGGAAGGGGGAGAAAGGCATTCTAAAAATGCCTGGGTTCCCTCCCCAATCTTCTCCAGGTGCCCCGCAGCTGTGGGGCACCTGTAGAAGATCGGGCAGGGAACCCAGGTATGCTTGCTTGCCTGCCCTTTGTCAGTGGGTATGGTATATGCAAATGAGTTATGCAAATGAGCTCCTGCACCTCTTTTTCTACAAAATGACCCCTGATCTACACAATCCTATGAGGTAGGTAAGGCTGAACGAGAGACAGTTTTTTTGCCTTCGCTCAGGAAGGATGGTTCCAGAGCAAACTAATTTCTGCAGCAGCCAAATCGCTCGCTCACAGCTTCAATGCCAGAAGCTCACAAAGTAGAGTCTTTGCTCACAAGACTCCACAGCTTAGAGGGAGCACTAGTCCCTGGGGATTTGAAGATGTGCCGGTCCACTGTGATCTGGCCTTTCAGCCAATTTTCAGTCCTCTTCGGCCGAGTTAAGTCTGTCTGATTGCTTTCCAGGAAGCACAAAAACTGACTTAGTGATGGATGCAAGAGAAATTTGCCCAACTGACTGCCATTCAAGAGTCGGTGTGAAGATGACACAGATGCAAAGAGCTTCCTTGGTGGGGGGGGAGTGAGCAAGAAATTCCCCGGTGGGAGAGCGCTAGCTCATTTATTCTACAGAGGTGCCTGCCAGCTGGGGATGATGTAGCACGCAGCAGAAAGATATAGCAGCGGCCTCTCCCTCGGGGGCTCATTACCAGCACTTCAGCTCCTTTATTAGGGTTTGCCCCAGAGACGGGCTGTTCATTAGCAAATTGTCATAACAGTGACGGGTATTTATGTAAGACCATTTCTGGCGAGTTCCTTGGGCGATCCAGGCGTTTTGATTAATGGCAGGAGAAACCATGTGCATTGCTGTCTTCCGCCCTGTGGACCCAACCACCGACCATCAATAAAGTCAAGGGTGGGAGGAAACAGAGCCCCCACCATTTCCCAAATGGAAGCGGGGGAGTTCTTGGGGAACAGGGTGTTACAAGCAAGGTTCCTTGCCCAGGGTCTCCCTCTGCCCAGACACCAAGACTGCAGCTGGATGCACTTGAGGAGCTCAGTGGCAGAGCATCTGCTTGGCATGCAGAAGGTCCCACATTCAATCCCAGGCATATCCAGTTAAAGAACCTGGCAAGTAGGTGATACGATAGACCTCCGCCTGAAACCCCAGAGAACTGTTACCAGGGGTCATTTCCTGCAGGAGCACACAGGAGCGGAGCTCCGGCAGTAAAGAGCCCAGGGGGCGGGCACATGCAACAAGCCCCACCCCCTGCTCCCAGCAGCCCTCAGTCAGAGCAAGAAGCAACCAGGTAAGTTGCAGAGCCCACCCCCACCCCGGCCCCCTGGTCCAAAACAGTCCAATGGCACCTTTAAGACCAGATTTTATTCAGGTACAAGCTCTCTCTCCTCTGTGAGGACAGATCTGCACGTCTCCCCCCCCACATCTGCCCGCCCCCCCCCCCCCAATAGCTAGCAATCCAAAACAGTCCAGTGGAGCCTGAGCCTTCTGTTGCCTTCTGACACACTTCTGGTGATGTCAGGGGGTGTGGCATATGCAAATAAGTTATGCTAATGAGTTCCTGCACCTCTTTTTCTATGAAATGACCCCTGACCATTACCAGTCTGAGTAGACAATACTGACCTTAATGGACCAGTGGTCTGATTCAGTGTAAGGCAGTTTCATGTGTTCATGTGTGTGATGTAGCAATGGGAAGGGGGGCCGAGGGAAAGAGCATCTGCTTTGCATGCACAAGTCCCAAGGTGCCTCTGCTCCTCTTCTGGAATTCCTTTTAGGAGTTCTCCTTCTTGGGCTAGAATTACGGCAAAGTGAAATGCGGCAGAGTACATTTGCAGAATGGTAATGGAGCAGAATGATGGGAGTTTGCTCCTCCGTGGCTGGCAGTGGCAACTCCTGGGAGCCGCATCCGTACCTGGAAGATACGACTCAAGGGCAGGTGGCCAAGAGCTGGAGCTGTCTCTCCTGGCCACTTAATCTGAGTAACAGGCTTCCAGAGAAATGCTGCTCCTTGTTTCATCGCAGGAAAGCTCAGCGGGTCTTTATTGGGGTGCCTCCACCATCAGCACCACAGAACACCATCTTGCCAATATATCATTTCATACAGACCCAAAGACTTCCTTAAGCCAACCAGCAGATGGCACTGTAATGCTTCCACAAGCAGTCAGCAACCTCTGTGTTGGGGGAATTTAGCAGAAGGCAGGAAGACCATCCTCAAACAGAAAGAGGGAGATAGAAAGGGCGGGGAAGTTCTGCCCAGTTTATGATGGAACAGCCAAAGTACCTGATTCGGTGCCATTTCCGCTGGTGCCTGCTTAAACATTTCCTGTGAGAACAGACTCATTCTTTTAAAATTCCTGATTCTTCTCAGGGAGAATATCATTCCATCATGATAACCTATGGGATCCTCAAGATTCTTGCAACCCGTTCAAATTTGGTTGAGAGCAAGAGTGGTGTAGCCTTTAGAGCAGGGGTGTCAAACATAAGGCCCGGGGGCCGGATCAGGCCCATTCAGGGCTCTTATGTGGCCTGCGAGCAACTGATGCAAGGGAAGGAGTGCTGGGGGGAGTGGGCAGAACCACTCCATTGGGGCTTTAGCACAGCAGACCAATCTTGCCTGCACCAGTCAAACGTTGTGGGAGCATCTGCCCAGCATGGCACGGCTGCCTCTCCAGTCTGCCTCTGTGGGTTTTCATCTGCATCCCCCTCCCACCCCAGGGGGCCTTGCAGTGAGGACACACCAACTCGGAGCTTACCAGCTGCTGTCCTTTATACAGTTTCTATCTCTGGTACCTGGCATTATGTTTTATAGCACACATGGCCCCGCCCAACAAAGAGACATTTATGTCAAATCCGGCCCTTGTAACCAATGAGTTTGACACCCCTGCTTTGGAGTCTTGGCCTAGGATCTGGGAGACCAGGGTTCGGATCACAAGTCTGCCATGAGGCTCCACGGGGCAACCTTGAGCCAGTCACCTTCTCTCCCCCTAGCCTACCAAACAGGGTTGTAGTGAGGATAAATTGAGGAAGGGGGGACTTTGCATGGTGCATGCTGAGATCCTTAGAGGGAGGATAAAAAATGGGATACTGAAGAAGAAAAAGAGTTGGATTTATACCCCACCCTTCACTTGGAGTCTCAGAGCAGCTTACACAATCTCCTTCCCTTCCTCTCCCCACAAGAGACACCCTGTGAGGGAGGTGGGGCAGAGAGAGCTCTGGGAGAACTGCTCTTGAGAGAACAGCTCTGAGAGAACTGTGACTGACCCAAGGTCACCCAGCTGGCTGCATGTGGAGGAGTGGGGGATCAAACCTGGTTCTCCCAGATTAGCATATGCCGCTCCTAAACACTACACCAAACGCAGATTAAAGGTTAATTTGAGATGGGTAGCTATGGTCAGTTGTTAGTAGCAGAATGAAACAAGAGCCCAATGGCCCTTTACTGAAACTTCCCCTTTCTTCCTTGCCTACCATTTCACTGAGAACATCATTCATCCAGAGATCTAACCCACACCCCATACAAACACACACAGAGAGAGAATGGCTTCCAGGAAGGGACATAATTACTCTTCCCTCTTACCTAGGATGGGGTTGTCATATATCTGGATAGGGCTACACAGGGGTGGGTGGGAATGAAGAATCAGAGATTTCCTCATAGCCAGCAGCAGCTACTAGAATCATACCATCAAGATCAAAACATCTCTGTGTATTTCCGCGCCTGTGAATTGCTAGCATTATGTGAGTAATTATTTTTAAAGGTCGGAACCTTTTCCTCTTGCTTCTAAGTAACACTTCCTTTAATAGATTCAGGTGGGTAGCCGTGTTGGTCTGAAGCAACAGAACAAAGTTGAGGCCAGTGGCACCTTTAAGACCAACGAAATCTAATTCTGGGTGTTCGTGTGCCTGTTTCAATGTATCTGAAGAGGTGTGCATGCACGTGAAAGCTTCTACCCGGAATTAAACTTTGTTGGTCTTAAAGGTGCCGCTGGACTCAAACCTCCTTAAATAGTAACTTCCTTAAGTTGTTCCCAGGCCCTTTGTAGGAGAGGAGGATAATTTCCCCCAGCCCACAAATGGAAGGAGCCACATTTAAGGGGTTGTGGCTCAATGGAAAAGCATCTCTTTTGCATTCAGTAGGTCCAGGTTTCAATTCCTGGCATCTCCAGTTAAAAGGATCAAGTAGGAAGTGATGTGAAAGGCCACCACCTGAGACCCTGAAGAGTCGCTGTCCTTCAGAGTAGGCAATACTGCCTGTGAGGAACCAATCATCTGAATCATAACAACATAAGAACATAGGAGAAGCCAATGTTGGAACAGGCTAATGGCCCATCCAGTCCAACACACTGACCGATTTCCCACAAGCCGTGTCAATTTCCCACTATTTGCTGTGCAGCCAAATTTTGACCCACAGCTTCACCTGATTTTGCCTGCATCTTCTGGATCCTCAAAAAACAAGATTGAGAAGATGCACAGGAAATCGGGCGAAGCTGTGGGTCAAACTGGGGGCGCACAGCAAATAATGGGAAATTGACGCATACAGTCAGGGGAAAGGGAAGAGTGAGGGTGGAGCAGCAGCTTGTGGGAAATCGGTCTCTGTTACACAGTGGCCAAAAATACCAGGTGCCATCAGGAGGTCCACCAGCGGGGCCAGGTATACAGCAGTATATGGCAGCATGATGCAAGTGTTCATCAGGAGAGACTCAAATAAGTTATATTCAGCAATGCTGCAGCCAATCTGATCAGGTCTCTCAACTGAAAGCGTTCCCCAGACAGAAGTTTCTTATGATGATCTCATGCTGGAATTTGTTTCACAAAAAAATGGGGGAAATGGATCTAAGTGACACGATGGTTTTGTCGACATGGATTGGATATTGCAAACCCACAGGAACATTAACCACATAAAACTGTCCTCCTTGATAGCCACACTAGTGAGGCAGGGTCCTCCCAACCCCTGCTAGGGTTGCCAACCTGCAGGTGGCTGAGAAGAAGCAAACAACCGTGATGTATTATGCCAAAAAAGTCTCCAAAGACTAGAAATTTATTTTTTCAGTATTCAGTTTACTGGAAGCAATTCAAATGTCATCAACACCAACGAACTGTGCATATTATATCTCATGTCGTGTATAACTTTATCAAAGTGGGTAGCGTTAAAATACAATATTAATCCATTTGACAAACTCTCTAGTAGTATCTCATAGTGACACTCATTTGGTGTAGTGGTTAAGTGTGCGGACTCTAATCTGGGGGAACCGGGTTTGATTCCCCACTCCTCCACTTGCACCTGCTGATGTGACCTTGGGTCAGTCACAAGCTCTGGCACAGCTGTCCTTGAAAAAGAGCAGTTTGTGTCAGAGTTCTCTCAGCCCCTCACAGGGTGTCTGTGGTGGGGAGGGGAAGGGAAAGGAGTTTGTAAACCACTCTGAGACACCTTTGGGTAGTGAAGGGCGGGGTATAAATCCAATCTCTTCTTCTTCTTCTTCTTCTTCTTCTTCTTCTTCTTCTTCTTCTTCTTCTTCTTCTTCTTCTCATCAAATCCATTAATGGGTTTAAAGAAATTTCTAGTCTTTGGAGACTTTTTTGGCATAATACGTCATGGTTGTTTGCTTCTTCTCAACTTCCATCCCATGATCTGTCTCTTTGGTTTGCAACCTCCAGGTGGCATCCGAAAAATTTCCTGGGATTATGGCTGGTTTCCAGGTGACAGCAATCAGTTCCCCTGGGGGAAATGGCTACTTCGGAGGGTGGATTCTCTGGCATTACACCCTGCTGAAGTCCCTCCCTAAACCCACCCTCCCTAGGCTCCACCCCCAAATCTCCAGGAATTTCCCTACCTGGATTTGGCAATCCTAGCCTACTGCCTTTTCTGACTACAGGGTTTACAGACTTTCCCTAAACCTACCTGTCTATGAAACAGCACATGCCAAAACATGCAATTCTCCGAAATCACCCAAGAAAATCCAGCCTCCTGAAATCCTAGAACAAAATTCACTTTTGGAGTCCCAAATGGCGGCTTTTCCTGTGAATCCCATGTGGGGAAAGCTGACAGAGTTCTCTCTGATCCTCCACGCTTCCCCCTAGAACGGCACTAGAGCCAGTTACTTCACTTCTGACATGTCAGGGTCATAAATTGGGTCTCCAGAGCTCAGCGGAGGCTTCATTAGCTGCCCCGTTATCTTACCCGACAACTGGGAAAGCCTGTCCGGGTGGTTTATAAGCTAATAACTCACACCTGAGTTAAATGTGAAAAGGCCAGAGATCATCTCCCTGGGAAGTTCTCCCCTAATAAAGCTTGGCTTTCCACTCCTGATCTCCTGTTCAGCTTTATACGAGGCAATTTTCACATTTTGACAGGCGTGAGAAATTGAGCTGGCTCCGTCCTGCAAACACATGGATTTTTAACCCCCCAAAAAATGTTTGTCTAACAAATTTGACAGGAAACAGAAGGGAGCTTGGCCCTCAAGATCAAGATTGGGACATTCCCTGGAATCCCTGCAGGGGTGACTGAAACAACACAGGACCGTGACCTCCAAGCATCCTTTCCCCTTCCAACGGCTAATTTTTAAATGGCTTCAGGCCCACCTGAATCAAAAACCATGTGACCTGCAAGCCCTGTAACCCCTGCTTTGGAAGTGAGGTGGGCTTAGGGGTTGTTCTGAACAGCTCTGCTCCACTGCTTCAACCCGAGAAGGACCATTTGGCTTTTGATCCTCCTTTGTGCAAATCAAATCCATAATTCTTTATTTACACATTATCTTCCATCTCCTTGGACTGGCTTCTTCCCCCTATAAAACATGCACACTTTCAACACGACTGGGCATGTTTCCAACATCCCACTTCTATGCATATCTCCCAACTCTAATCAAGCCGATTAGACTTTGCATTGCACCTCCACAGGCAGACTCCAGCTGGCCCCCTCTTTGCAACGCCATGACCCCCTTTTGCACTGGATAGAATGGCTGCTGGATCTTCATGCCCATTTGTACCTGAGCTTTGACTCACAAAAGTGAGCTTTGACTCACAAAAGTGTATACCCTGGGAAATGCTGGAGTGTAAAGTGCTATTGGACTCACTCAGATTTTGTCCAGAAGCCTTGCTGGGCAAAAGTCCCACCTGAGCCCACCTACTTTCTACAAACACGTCCAGGAGAGGTGTCAGGTGGGTGCTGTGGTGCCCACGGGCACTCAGTTAAGGACCCTTCACTACGTAATACCCTTTAGCTGGAGATACCAGGAACTGAGCCAGGGACCTTCTTCATGTGAATCCTATTCTCTACCATGGAGTGATGGCTGGTGACACATGACAAATCAGAGAGAGAGAGAGCTCGGCTTTGCCTGGTGTCTTCAAGGGAGGGATGAGGGCGTTGGACTTGTGAAACAGTGCACAGCAAGAGTTTTCAAGCCAAGGAGGAAACAGCATGCCCTGTTGGTTCTGGACCATTTCTCTTAAAAGTTCATTCCTTCTGTTGGAGGCCCCAAGCAAGAGCCAGTTTGGCGTAGTGGTTAAGTATGCAGACTCTAATCTGGGAGAACCAGGTTTGACTCCCCACTCCTCCACTTGCAGCTACTGGATGATCTTGGGCAAGCCATAGTTCTCACAAGAGCTGTCCTTGAAAGGGCAGTTCTTGAAAGAGCTCTCTCAGCCCCACCCATCTCACAGGGTGTCTGTTGTGGGGAGGAGAAGGGAAAGGAGTGTGCAAGCTGCTCTGAGACTCCGAGTGAAGGGCAGGGTATAAGTCTTCTTCTGCTTCTAGAAGCTAAAACCTTGAAGCATCACTAGACCAGATCCCAAACCATACTTAATCTGGAAACTCCAGCTGGTGCAAAATGCAGCAGGACGCCTGCTAACTGTGACGTCTGTGTGGGCATGTGTCAAGCCGGTGCTTCGCCAAATGTACTGGCTACCAATTGTGTACCAAATTCATATCAAGGTACTGCTGTTGACCTTCAAAGCCCTTTGCTGCCTGGGACTGCCTCTCCCCATATGTGCCCCAGAGAGCCTTGCGCTCCATGGACCACCATTTGCTGGCTGTCCCCAGCCCAAAGGATGTTTGCTTAGCCTCAACCCATGCCAGGCCCTTTTCCGCCCTGGCCCCAGCTCGGTGGAACATGCTCTGAATTGAGATCAGGACCCTATGAGACCTACCATAGTTCTGCAGGGCCTGCAAAACAGAGCTGTTCCGCCAGGCCTTTGGTTCAGGCAGTGGGCCTCCGCCAGTTGGCCTCCCTGCTGCGATCTGGTAATGTTATACTGCCATTAATAAAACCTTTACGGTTCGCTTCCAGCTATTAGGACCACTGAACATGTAACCTGCCCCAATGCCTACCTTTTGACTGTTTTAAATGTCTTGAGAGTCCCTTGGACTGCAAGAAGATCAAATCAGTCAATCCTAAATGAAATCAACCCTGACTGTTCCCTGGAAGGCCAGATAATGAAACTGAAGCTCAAATACTTTGGCCACCAAATGAGAAGGGAGCACTCACTGGAGAAGACCCTGATGCTGGGAAAGATCGAAGGTCAAAGAAGACGGGGATGGCAAAGGATGAGATGGTTAGACAGTGTCATCGATGCAACGAACATGAAATTGAGCCAACTTCAGAGGACGGCGGAAGACAGGAGGGCCTGGCGGGAGCTGGTCCATGGGGTCGCGAAGAGTCGGACTCGACTGTGCGACTGAACAACAACAAAAATTGTTCTGGTATTTATTTCTTGAACTGTTTTAATGATTGTAGTTTATCGTTGTGACCTATCCTGAGCCCACTTGCAAGAAGGGTGGGATATAAGTGGAAATTAATGAACAACTCGTTCAGACAAGATTCCCCTCAAGGAGCAAACTCAGGGATGGAACCTTGGAAGAGAGAGGAGTGATGCTTTGCAGGTCAGGAGGTGAGCTGGGTAGGGTAGGGTTGGGATCACACCTGGCAGATTAGAGGGCAAACCAAAGGCTTCATGGGATAGCTGTTTTGTGCTCCTACACCTGCCAGCGCAGAGCAAGGCCTCTGCTTTTGGAACACAGTCTGTTTTTATCTGGAACAGTGCTGCATGGCTGTTTTGCGAGCCTGAGGCCAATTTCCACAGTGGAAGAGGAGAAAAACAGGCAGGAAGAGATAAAGCCTGAAAGTGTTGTATAATGGAAGTTTCCTGCAGGCTTCCATGGAAAATCATGACACTTCTAATCATAGAATCACAGAGTTGGAAGGGGCCATACAGGCTGCCTAGTCCAACTCCCTGCTCAATGCAGGATCAGCCTAGAGCATCCCTATAGAATCAGAGAAATAGATTAGAATCTTATTGTAGATTAGAATCTAATCACCCACCCGACTGAGAGCATTGCCGGCAACAGGTTCTGAGACAGAAGGCACTGGGCTGAGCCAGTTTGGTGTAGTGGTTAAGTACGTGGGCTCTAATGTGGGAGAACTGGGTTTGATTCCCCACTCTTCCACTCGCACCTGCTGGATGACCTTGGGCAAGCCGTAGCTCTGACAAGAGCTGTTCTTGAAAAAGAGCAGTTTCTGCCAGAGCTCTCTCAGCCCCACCTACCTCACAGGGTGTCTGTTGTGGGGAGGGGAAGGGAAAAGGAGTTTGTAAGCCACTCTGAGACACCTTTGGGTAGTGAAGGGTGGGGTATAAATCCAATCTCTTCTTCTTCTTCTTCTTCTTCTTCTTCTTCTTCTTCTTCTTCTTCTTCTTCTTCTTCTTCTTCTACATGTCCACCCCACCACGGATGAGTGTGGGGACTTTCAGCAGCCTCCAGCTGCTCCTCCCTCCATCGCAACCATCCCTTAGTAGTGAAGCTGGGAATGTGTCTTCCTGGCCAACACAAAAACACACAGGAAATGACTTGCAGGATCTGATCAGAGACCCATCTTGTCCAACATCTCGTTTCCCACAATGGCCAGCCATGTGCTTCCAGAAAAATGACCCATAAGGACTTGAGCAGTCAGGGACCAACTTATCTACAGGACTGCCTCCTCCATTATATCCCCAGAAGGGCGTTGCGCTCTTTGGACAACAACACGCTGGTGGTCCTTGGCCCTAAGGATATATGGCTGTCCTCAACCAGGGCCGGGGTCTTTTCGGTCCTGGCCCCAACCTGGTGGAACTCTCTGCCTAATCCCACCAGGGCCCTGCGGGACCTTATACAATTCCACAGGGCCTGCGAGGCAGAGATGTTCCACCAGGCCTTTGGTTGAGGACAGCGCCGGCTCTCATCACAGCTGGCACCCTCCTCTGTTTTCCATGCTCGTCTTGACCTCTTCCCCCCTGCCCACGAAGGGGTCTGCAGTCTGTAATATGGGAACAATGAATTAATAAGTGCTAGTATTTGCCATCTGTCTCTTAAAATGTATTCTCATATGATTTATTGTTTTTCTCTCGTTAATTTTTTAATGTTATTGTGCATCACTCAAAGTCCTGTGGTAACAGGGATGGGGCGACTCATAAATCTAATAAATAAATAAATAAGCAACACAGAAAGAAAACAGGCCTTCCTATTGCTTACACCCCAAAAATTGGTGTTCAAAGGTGTAGTGCTTCTAAACCTGGGAGTTCCACTTAGCTCTGTGGCCAATAGCTGCTGGTACATCCATCCATCATAAAACCATCTTTAAAACCATCTAAGCCAGTGGCTGGTGCCATCACATATAGCACTATAGCAAAACAGGAGTCCATTGGCACCTAGAAGACTGGAGGTAGAATGCTGTCAAGTTTTAGCCTTGGGCAAGCCATAGTTCTGGCACAGTTGTTCTTGGAAAAGAGCAGTTTCTATCAGAGCTCTCTCAGCCCCACCTACCTCACAGGGTGTCTGTTGTGGGGAGGGGAAGGGAAAGGAGTTTGTAAGCCACTCTGAGACTCCCTTGGGTAGTGAAGGGTGGGGTATAAATCCAATCTCTTCTTCTCTTCTCTTCTCTTCTCTTTCCTCTTCCTCTTCTCTTCCTCTTCCTCTTCCTCTTCCTCTTCTTCTTCTTGATGGCACCCCCATAGGATTTCCAAGGGAAGAGATGTTCAGAGGCGGTGAGCCATTGGCTGCCTCTGCTCAGCAATCCTGAGCTTCCTTGGGGTGCTCGCATCCAAGTCCTAACCAAGGCTGACCCAGCTTAGCTTCCAAGATCTCACAAGATCAGGTTAGCCTGGCCCATCTAGGTGAGGGCACCTTAAAGACTAGCAACATTTGTTCCAGCATAACCTTTCCCTAGTTCAGAGCTCACTTCATCAAATGTAAAAGTAGACTCTGATTTGCAAACACCTACACTGGAAAAATTGTTCTTAGTCTCTGTTGTGCCACTGGATCCTGCTTTATTTTGCTGCAACAAGCTAACACAATTGAAACCCCTGCCCGAATAATTTTCTCGTAGCAGTCAGTTCCATAAAGACAGCACATTTGATAAATAAATGTCCGGCCAGTTGGTTTCATTGGGTATCTTGAAATCCAGAGATTTTGAAAGACAGACAGAAACAGAGCAGGGTTTCCAGCCTCCCCCCCCCCCCGGCCCCCAGCAGGGAAGGGTGAGCGGTTTCCCACCCCCCCCCCCCCCCCGGCCACCAGCAAGGAATGGGGGGGAGGGTTGCCAGGTCCAGGTTAGGAAAGAAAAAGAAGAGAAGAGACTGGATTTATACCCCACCCTTCACTACCCAAAGGTGTCTCAGAGCGGCTTACAAACTCCTTTTCCCTTCCCCTCCCCACAACAGACACCCTGTGAGCCAGGAGGGGCTGAGAGAGCTCTTTCCAGAACTGTCCTTGAGAGAACAGCTCTTATCAGAACTACGGTTTGCCCAAGGTCATCCAGCAGCTGCAAGTGGAAGAGTGGGGAATCAAACCCGGTTCTCCCAAATTAGAGTCCGCGCACTTAACCACCACACCAAACTGGCTCTCTTGGAGATTTGGGGATGGAACCTGGGGAGGACGGGAGACACTGTGGGGTAGAATGCCATAGAGTCTACCCTCCAAAGCAGCCATTTTCTCCAAGGGAACTGACATCTGTAACCTGGAGATAAATATAATTCCAGGAGATCCCCAGGCCCCACCTAGAGGTAGGGTTGCCAGCTCCGGACTGGGAAATACCTGGAGATGTGGTGGGTGGAGCCTGGGGAGGGGAGAGACCTCAGTAGAGTATCATAACGCCATAGAATCCACCTTCCAAAGCAGCCATTTTCTCCAGGTGGACTGATTCCTTTCATCTGGAGATCAGTTGTAATAGTGGGAGATCTCCAGTCACCTCCTGGAGGGTGGCAACCCTACCTGGAGGCTGGGCCTCCCTCCCTCTTTATACAATATTAAATGATGCATCATTTTAGAAAGGCTGCCAAACATTCATGTCCAGCTGAGAAGCATGATCCAAGAACTGAACTGGACCCAACCAGAAGAAAACCACTTTTCCTTGAAATGGCTTCTCGCCATCAAGCTTGACCCGAGGGCCTCACAGTCCCAGAGGACATACAGTGACCCAGCTCCTTTTAAAAAGTATGGTCTCTGGGCTTCACCCTGGGGTCACCGGTGATTATCTTTGGGTTACTCGCTATCCTTATTAGAAGCATTAGCAGTCATTTCATAGACCTGCTGCTTGCATTTTGTTAAAAATAAGAGCCTGGCCAGCATCCACCTCCCCAGGCGTTTCTTGTCAGGTGAAAAGTGGGGATACAGAACAAGCCAACAGCCACCTTCGTAGAAACCCTCAGGGACAACGGTTATTACCTCCTTCAGCCCTCACCTCAATTAAGTGGGGTTACTTTTGTCGCTTTTCCGTTTAATTGCTCAATATCTCCCAAAGCTCACAAGCTCCTTGGCCTTTCACTCACCTTCACATTCTTGCGTTAATTTGTTCTGCAGCCACACTTCTAATAGAAACTGCACACTGTTTATTCCCTCTCTACTTTCTCAAGCTTCGCAGCAGGGAGCAGCAGCAGCAGCTGCAGAAACGGGACTCCCACGGAGGAGAAGCTATAACGGGGGTTAGTGGCCAGCTGGTCAGGCTTCCAACAACAACCTGGAAGTTTAAGACCAGAGTGTTCTGTGATCTCTGCAACACAGCCCCCCACCCCCATACCCGTACCAGTTTGGGTCAAATCTCCCCCAGCCCTCTCCTGTCTGCAAAATCTGCTCAAAGATCCACTGATCTGGATCCAGACTGTTTCGAACACATGCAATGTGATGGACTCTTCTTCACAGGACAGACGGTTGCTAGGTTCCCCCCCCCCTTGGCTACCAGTGGAGGGCAGGGGTGGGGTCGCCAGATCCAGGCTGGGAAACTCCAGAGATTTGGGGATGGAAGCCTGGAGAAGACAGGGACCTCAATGGGGTACAATGCCATAGAGGCTAGCCTCCAAAGCATCCATTTTCTCCAGAGAAACTGATCTCTGTAGTCTGGAGATGAGCTGTAATTCCGGGGGATCCCCAAGTCCTGCCTGGAGGCTGGCATCCCTAGGGAAGGATTTTAGTAAGAACAACAAGCTGAGGGCCTGCAAGCATTTGTAGAAAGGGGGGAGACTTTGAAAATCACCCACCACGGAGAGAGATTGAAATTCTAGACAATTCTATAACCTCTCGGTGTCAAGCAGGCAAGTTCTCCATCTCCACTTTAACTGCCTCCTGGAGCATGCTCAATTTTCACTAAGCTATTTGCCTTTTTTTGGCTAATCTACAAAAACATCTGCATACCTGGGGCATCTCCTGAGCATGTAGTGACCCCTAGCTTGTCTCTGTGTGACTTGCTTTCGCTGCTCCCAAAGTTGTCATGAGCCACCAAGCCTACTATCAGATATTGTGATAAATGGTAGATTTAAACTTCAAGGCACGACATATACATTATTTCAGTAGCCCATCCAATAATCTTATAAGTTCAGCATTATATCCCATATTTAAAGTGGAGCCTTTCTAATCACTTTTGCACAGAAGTAAGCCCCACTGATCTGCTTATCATCTGGAATAATATAGTATCAACTGGAAATCTCTTACTTCTCACCCCTGTCTCTAGATAATTGATGGATACATTTAAAATCACTTGCTGAAAAAATAAAATTAACCTTTTCTTCCTGTCTTCAAGAGTTTCAATTTATAGGAGAACCAACCTCTTACTGTTAAATTTATTCAGGAGCATTTGATGAAGGATTCTTCATCAAACTTCATCTTTCAAAATTTGGTCAAGATGGTATCTTACCCTACAAAAGTTGCATCATTTCTGTAGAAAGATTCCAAATGTCTGTTGGAAGAAATGTAAACAGCTGGGATCTCTCTATCATTGTTGGTGACAATGCCCAGCCATTCAAGGGTTTTGGAGCAAAGTACTTATGGTGATTCATAAAATCTGTAATGTGAAGTTAGAGTTAGATTCCAAAAGGATATTATAGGATTTACCTTCTCGTAAGGATATGGATACATCAAAGCTCAAGCTCATTTCAGCTTTATTGGCAATGGCACGTTTGTGTATTGCAACAAACTGGATGAAGGATAAACCTCCATCTTTAACATTGTGGAAGGTTAAAACTTGGAAGCTTATGGTTATGAAGAAAATCTCTTTAATGGTTATACCTACAGATTCAGATTCTAAGTTATTTCATATTTTGGACAACTCGATGCCTCCTATTTCTTACTTGGAAGGAATTAAATGTCATAAAGGTGGGGAGATCCCCTCCAAATATAGGTTCCTTTTTGCATGATTGTCAAATCTATATCTCCTATAATAGTACATTGTATTTTATTTGTTTGTTTTAATGAGCAAAAACTAATTTGTAAAAAAGCAAACATTTGTATAAAGGTTTACAGGACCTATAAGTTTGCTGACACACTCAAATATTTCTAAAATGTTGGTGAGGCAAGAGTGCCCCACCATGCTCATTCTTCCTCGGCAAGTCTTGTTCTTCTCTACATTTAATAATTCTGCCTGAATCATGCTTCTCTCCAATTTACCAAAGTCAGGTGTCAAACTAAGAAGGACCCCACCATCAATCTAAGTCTTGGCCAATCCACACAAAAGGTCCACCTTCTGTCCACCTCTGCAACCGTAGATGACAGATACATAAGCACTGCCTTTTACCAAAAACCCACCAACTGCTACATGTACCTATGTTTCCAGTTAGCACCTTAAGCGCACCATCCAATCCATTCTCTGCAGCCCAGACCTATGCTACAACTCATGTGCGATGTAACAATTCAAAGACATCAAAATATACAGAGATCGTTCAGGGCAGTTGGCAGCAGGGATAATGCTGATTTCCCATTCAATGTGTTTGAAACCACAGTTGGAAATGTGGCAACCTCACTTAGCTAGGAAAGCAGAGGATGGCTTCCGGGGGGCGGGAGGGAACAGTAGGAAAAAAATGTTTCTCTATGCAAAAGACCTGCCTGTACCTCAAATTGTTCCCTGGAGTCACTGCCCTACAAGACCATTTGTGTAATGAAGCCCTCTTTCTCCCGGAAAATTAGGTAGGATAGAATGTGCCAAGCACAGTTACCTGCCTTAATGAAATAATTAAGGAAAGGTCAAGCATGCAAATGCCATTCTTTTACCCTTTTTCATTTCCAGGAAGAGAAGCTACATGACTTCATGGTAAATCTGGTACTTAGTAATTACTAACTCAGTCCCCAAGGGAAATTTGCTTGGCCAGTGCCGAGAAAAAGAGAGGAGATCCAGAAAACTGCAGGTCCATGGTTTCAGAGCTTAAAGCTGAACAGAAAATAACAGTTCTCATCTACCTAAAAGAATCCCCAACAGGTTTCTCATTTGTCATTGTAGAGGAGAGAAGTCTAAACAAATCCTGCCATTTCTTCCTCTCTTGGAGCCACAACAGCGAGTCTCTCACCCTGACAAGCATTAGATGACCATTACAGGTATCTTGCCTTCTCCTATGCAAGCAACAAACATCTGCAGTGTCCCAACTGCTTGACATTGCCTCAATGAATTATCCAATGGACCCTTAGCATGCAATCCAATGCAGGACTCCACAGGTGATGATGAATTTTGGTACAGGAAGAACACATGATAAAGCGACTTTGCTGACGCTAAGAAGGTCTCGTTCTCATTGTGGCCTGGACAGGACTTCCTGGGAATGCGTGACTTCCATGATGGAACAAAGAGATATAAATGCAGTTAAATTATAGACAGGATGGAAGTTTTGAGGAACCAAGTGGCAGCACGGTCTTGACATCTAAGCTGGCCATAAGGTAGCAGGAAAGCACACACATGCCCAGATCATCATAAGCTATGCGTTCTATGGTGTTGCAGACTCAACCTCTCCAAAACACACACACACAAAGTTATTACAGCCCAGGCAAATCACAGTTTGCTTTGGTGTTGTGTAACTGCTTGAAGCTTAAAATGTGCAAAAAAAGAGAGTCTTGGCTCAATTGTAATGGGCACCCTGGGGCCAGTGTGTACTAAGGTAGGACTTCCAAGCCCTGTGAGGAAAGGCTGAGGGACTTGGGAATGTTTAGTCAGAGGAAGAGGAAGTTGGGGGACATGATTGCTCTCTTGAAGGATTTGAAGGGATGTCACTTAGCGGAGGGCAGGGAGCTGTTCCTGTTGGCAGCAGAGGAGAGGACTCGCAAGAATGGGTTTAAATTAAGGGCAGGAAGGTACCAGCTAGACCTTAGGGGGGGATTTATTTATTTATTTATATTTATTTATTTTGGGATTTATATCCCGCCCTACCCATACAGCCCAGGGCGGCAAACAAGCGGCAACGCCGGAAATAAAACATAGATTACATTAAAACCTCAATAAATACAAACTAAAATGGTGCTCTACAGTTCATTTTAAGAGTTCAAGATGGTCGAAGTCCCTCACTGGCGGCCGATGGTATAAAAAGCAGGAGCGCCAGAGTAATGTTCCTCTTCTGGGCGACGTCTACCCCCGCCCAGAGCCAGGTAGATGGTGAATCAGGCCACAGTGGTGGTATAGTGGCAGCGGCGGCGGCTCCTACTCAAAAGCCTGGC
>NW_015171621.1:86923-88549 GCF_001447785.1 Gekko japonicus
GCCGTCCAACATCAGATAGAGCTGGGTGTCATCAGCATACTGATGACACCCAAGCCCATACCTCCGGACAATCTGGGCGAGGGGGCGCATGTAGATGTTAAATAACATTGGGGACAGCACGGCTCCCTGGGGCACTCCACACTCAAGGGGTGCCTTCGGGACTGCTGGTTCCCCATTGCCACCTTCTGTCCCCGACCTTGGAGAAAGGAGACGAGCCATTGAAGGGCAAGCCCCTTTATCCCCACGTCGGCGAGGCAGCGGGCCAACAACTGGTGGTCGGCCATATCGAACGCAGCCGACAGATCTAACAACACCAGTGCAGCCACGCCGCCACGATCCAGATGCCTACGGAGGTCGTCCGTCAGCACGACCAGAACAGTCTCCGTCCCATGACCCGGGCGAAAGCAGGAAGAGTTGTGCAACAGTGGAATCTGCTGCCTAGGGAGGTGGTGAGCTCCCTCTCACTGGCAGTCTTCAGGCAGTAGCTGGACAAACATTTGTCAGGGATGCTCTCTGGGCTGATCCTGCACTGAGCAGGGGGTTCGACTAAATGGTCAGTATGGCCCCTTCCAGTTCTATGATTCTATGATTCCCTGGGCATCTTAGAAAGGGCTGAGGAGAGAGAAATAGTGTCCACCCACCAGCCTGCAACTGAGGTGTTTGCTTCCTTCAGGGTCCTTCCTCAACACGGTGACGGGATTGCCCAGGCCTGGGGGCAACACAGAACACAACAGTTTTTATAGTTTAGTCATCAATATCTGAATGCACATCCCTATGTGAGGTACGAAACCATTAATGGCTGTGCCACTGTGCACAAGCAAATGCAGTTTGCCCCCGCCCTTGCCACTGACCATGTCTACTACTTTTAAGCTTCATTCATTGCTTTGGGTTAACTCCTCCCATCATCCATCTACCTTCCTGAACCCAAGCAAGAGTGTTTCTCTGGGATACTTTCTAAATTAGGCCATTTTCTCCTCACACTGTACACTTGTTGTCCTGGCTGCCCACAGGAACAGCTCAAAATATCAGGGCTAGACCACCAACTGCTTCCAAAAGAAAAGGAATTTCTGAACCTTAGCAGAAGAAGGAATATGTAGATACCTCCACTGTGTTCATGAACGCAAAATGCCACAGTGTTCATGAATACAAAACAGCTGGGCAACCGGTGGGTGCTAATTGCAGGTGGAGGTGATCATCTTTACAGTCAAGGTGACCTTGTTACCTAAAAATAATGGCCCAGCGTGCAAGGGACAAAGGCAAGTGCAAGGACCTGCCTCGAGGAAATAAAAATCAGGAAAAGGCAGCTGATTTAGAGGAACATCATGCCCTGAAAATGCTCCATTTTCTTCCTCCACCCAGATCGAAACAAGAACTTCCAAGGCCAGGTTTGTCCAAACCAGCTCGGACCAGCCACTCCGACACCTTCAAATGAGGTCCAGCAAAGCAGTTGATTTGAATTCCTCAGGTTTTCCTGCAAAAGGAGAAGGGCAAATGCTCGCTCCACCATGGGTCTTACTCAGCAGCCTCAAATGGATCACATGGCTGTAAGCCAGTTTGGTGTAGTGGTTAAGTGTGCGGACTCTAATCTGGGAGAAACGGATTTGATTCCCTTCTCCTCCACTTGCA